>NC_092292.1:13396495-13428995 GCF_036320965.1 Panulirus ornatus
TGTATTAGGAGTGTGTGTGTGTTGGGGGGTTAAGAAATCGGATGATGTAATGAGGAGGTTGTATGAAGGGAGAGAGAGAGAGAGAGAGAGAGAGAGAGAGAGAGAGAGAGAGAGAGAGAGAGAGAGAGAGAGAGTATAAGCATAAATTGATATTCTTTCTTTTTAAGGGACGGGTCTGATTGCGGGGAAATAGCCGATAGAGATTTGGGTGATGGTGGACCGGGATGTTGGTGTTGGGAGGGGGATGGTTGACGTATGAATGAAGGAGAAGAGGAACGTGATGTTGGAGAGGAGTGACGGACGAGAGAATACACGTCAGGAGAGCATATGCATTGTTTACCTACAGGAGTTGCTCAGGATCCTACAATGAGTCTTCCCCCAAAACGTAGGACAATCGTCGGTGTTCCATTAAGACTTAACCCCAAACCAGGTCTCGAAGGGAAAGCCAATCAAAACTAATTCATGCTAAAGAGAAATGAAAATATTCATCTTGTGTAATGGCCATATCTCGAATGAAATTATTACATTATCATTCATCGTCTATATTGGGGTCGACACCATCTTCCATAGACACTGAGGAGCCTAAGAGTTAGTGTAGGTTGTCAGACCTGTCATTTAGCTGAGTTTTGGGTCGCTAGATGCTTACCTTCAAGTACCCGATGGTAATCCACTGACCTAACCTGGCCTCACCACACATACATACCCCACCCGATTGACTGACCACACGGGGAAAAGAAATAACCGGCCTTAGATCCTGTCTTAGATCCTGTCTTAACTGGTCATGAAAGTTATTATCCCTTGACGTCTGTCTCTATAACAATGAATGCCACTCACGAAAAGGCACTTGGGGCCCTACAAGCTCTCTGTTATGAGGCTTCTGACCCCATAAGGTGTCGAGAGCGATCCTTGGTCTAGGGAATCACAGTCCTAGCCTAAGCCAAGGTACCCATATCATCGAATAGACTCTATATGAGAGGATGAACAGCCGGATGAACTGTGGATCGACTGCCGGGACCAGAATTCGAACCAGTGATCCCGAGCAAGCTAATCGATGGGAGGGAACAAGTGCCAATGTTGTCATTAGTATGTGCCATAGAGGGATGTCGTTCATGGTAAATCCACTTATACACTTTGAGGTGAATTGATATTGTACCAGAGGATGAAGACCTTTCCTTCTGTTATATTTGCATATGAATAACCTGTAGCCATCAGGTTTGTCACTGTATGTGCATTTATGCATGTATGTATGTATATATGTATGTATGTATGCAGGACACCAATGCAGAGTTTCAGCTTGAAGACTGAGGCAGACAGACAGACAGACAGACAGTTTAGACACAGTGAAACATGATATATAACAGCAAGAAAAGATCAGACACTCACACGCAAAACGTATCTTGTCAAAGACTTCTCATCCCATCAAAGCTCTGGACCATCGCTTTAAAGGAACACACACACACACACACACACACACACACACACACACACACACACACACACACGCTCGCTCGCTCGCTCAGCGTGCACGACCCCTACCAGTACAGGGAGGCGGTGCCACGCGATTACCGCGCTCATAAACACAATATCCGGGCCAGGCAACTGATGAATACTGGTGTGGGTGAGACGCAGATTCCCTGGAAATATATTCGAGACAAACGAGCTTTTTCTGACGTGGAGAAAAAGCACTGGATACATATTAAGGTGCTGTGGGGGAGGGGTCTTGGCTCGGGCCTCGGAGGTGTAAACAAGGTGATATAGGTAGTAAAGCACGCTAGGCATACTAAGGACACGCTGATATTCCACATTTCCGACCTGTATTGAAATTTCCTGAAGATGTAGAGGTCATACCACGGGGGGGATATGAGCGATGAAATATATCAGAAGACACCAAACCTGATGGGCCACTTCTGTCATGGTCCATGGTCGCCTTGGCTGATGGTGATGCAAAGGGGGGTGAGTGGTGATGGGTGTTGGGGAGCGGGTGTAAAGGGGGAGATGGTGTTGGGGAGGATAAGCGGATATGTGGAGGTGAGATATAGGGGGAGAGGGGAGGAATTTATGATAAGTTAGGGATGCTTGTGCGAGAGATGAGATGGTGATAGTGAAAGGGTATTGAGAATGAATGTTGATGTTTGTAGGAATTGGACAGTGGTAGGTGTGGATGAAAGGAGATGTGTATTATATATATCCTACTTTTTCACAGTTTCCTGCTCTAGCTAGGTAGCGCCAGGAATAGACGGAAGAGAGGCCGCATTTGCTTACATCCATTCTCTAGCTGCTATGTGCCCTGCACTGAAACCACAGCCCTTTATACACAGCCAAGCCCCACAGACCTTTCCACGGTTTTCCCCGGTCTGTTCACATACCCTGGTTTAGTCCATTGACATCACGTCGACCCCTGTATACAACATCGTCCCTGCATGTGACATAAGATACGGTTATCATATGAAGTTAACAGCCCAAGAGATTATCTTCAGCTACCGTGATGCAAATCACCTAATGTTTGTTACATACAAAACTAACACAAAGAAGTGTATGGTTCATTATATGCCAAAGTCCCTTATGAAATGGCCCTTTTATCTTAATTTGGAGTTAGACATCTTGCTTCCTCTGAAATTCTCAGAAGCCCAGCTCCAGATCTAGATATCTCGCCCCAAACGAAATGCGTCCCAACCAAACGTTAGAATTTAACACCTTCCGTATATGAAATGCTGAACTGCCCAGCTTTAGAATTAGAATTAGTTAGTAATCTTTCCTCGTATGAAATGCTATGTAGCTCACGTTTAGAATTAGAGATACCCCTTCCCATCTGAAGTAGCTTGTGACCCAACTTTAGATTAAGACGTTTTGACATCATGCGTGGAAGGTATGTGTGTGACCAGGCTTGCCATAGTGTTAGAGAGAGCCTGGGGTTGTCAAAGATTGCTGCACCACCTTCCTGGCTAAAACAATTTTAAGCGCGCAGCTGTTCCCGCTAAATTTCCACTGTTGGCAGCCTGTCCTAGGGTGGTCATATTATTTGGGGTAACTACGTTCTCTGCGTATGTTCTCTAAGGCGTATATTGCGTAGATTCAAGGAGGCAAAGAACAGTGTTTTCTTTTGTGCGTTAACGTAACGTAATTAAGGAATTACTATAGGTGGCTAGTGAGGGGGGACACCTTGACGAAGTGTGTGGGGTTTGGCAATGGATAGAGGCGGTGAGATCTCTGTGCATTATAAGCGACAGGTAGACCGTGGATGTGGGCAAATAATGCCGTCCATCGTCCGTTCCTGGCAGTATTTCGCTGCTCAGGAAACTGCAATCAAGTATGAAGTATATATATATATATATATATATATATATATATATATATATATATATATATATATATATATATATATATATATGCAAGAGTCTTGGAAAGAGGGGCAAGTATGAAGTCTGTTGGGGATGAGAGAGCTTGGGAAGTGAGTCAGTTGTTGTTCGCTGATGATACAGCGCTGGTGGCGGATTCATGTGAGAAACTGCAGAAGCTGGTGACGGAGTTTGGTAAAGTGTGTGGAAGAAGAAAGTTAAGAGTAAATGTGAATAAGAGCAAGGTTATTAGGTACAGTAGGGTTGAGGGTCAAGTCAATTGGGAGGTGAGTTTGAATGGAGAAAAACTGGAGGAAGTGAAGTGTTTTAGATATCTGGGAGTGGATCTGTCAGCGGATGGAACCATGGAAGCGGAAGTGGATCATAGGGTGGGGGAGGGGGCGAAAATTTTGGGAGCCTTGAAAAATGTGTGGAAGTCGAGAACATTATCCCGGAAAGCAAAAATGGGTATGTTTGAAGGAATAGTAGTTCCAACAATGTTGTATGGTTGCGAGGCGTGGGCTATGGATAGAGTTGTGCGCAGGAGGATGGATGTGCTGGAAATGAGATGTTTGAGGACAATGTGTGGTGTGAGGTGGTTTGATCGAGTAAGTAACGTAAGGGTGAGAGAGATGTGTGGAAATAAAAAGAGCGTGGTTGAGAGAGCAGAAGAGGGTGTTTTGAAATGGTTTGGGCACATGGAGAGAATGAGTGAGGAAAGATTGACCAAGAGGATATATGTGTCGGAGGTGGAGGGAACGAGGAGAAGAGGGAGACCAAATTGGAGGTGGAAAGATGGAGTGAAGAGGATTTTGTGTGATCGGGGCCTGAACATGCAGGAGGGTGAAAGGAGGGCAAGGAATAGAGTGAATTGGAGCGATGTGGTATACAGGGGTTGACGTGCTGTCAGTGGATTGAATCAAGGCATGCGAAGCGTCCGGGGTAAACCATGGAAAGCTGTGTAGGTATGTATATTTGCGTGTGTGGACGTGTGTATGTACATGTGTATGGGGAGGGTTGGGCCATTTCTTTCGTCTGTTTCCTTGCGCTACCTCGCAAACGCGGGAGACAGCGACAAAGTAAAAAAAAAAAAAAAAAAAAAAAAATATATATATGTGTGTGTGTGTGTGTGTGTGTGTGTGTGTGTGTGTGTGTGTGTATTCATCCCTTCGCAGTGACAAAAAGTGGTTGGCCAACTCCATGCAAGAGTCTTTCACGGTACCTTCAAGCTCTACAGTGGAGTTCCCCCAGGGAGCACTTCTTTCTCCAACCTTCTTTAAGACATTTTCATCGATTCCTTGGCCGCGAACGTCGCAAAGATCAACTGAGAAAGAGTCGCGTCCAGGAGTTGTGTCTGAAGAATTCAGATGGCCACCAGTGGCTTCATGGAGGTCAACTGGACACTGGCAACCATCCAGCCTTCCTCGACCGGTGGCTTCCCTCTTCATCCGGACCTGGAGCATTGTAGAATTTTATGGCTGCCGAAGATTATTTTTTTGGGTTGATGAATGTTAAGAGTAAAGACAGGAGGGGAGAATAAAGAGATGTGTGAGTTATATGTGTCGTCAAGTTGAGTATAAGGGTATGAGAGAATGAGACTGTGGATTTGATTCTAGCAACCTACTGTGGAGTAACGTCCCTATAGGCTTTAGGTGTCCCTAAGCCATCATCTGGTCGCAAAAGACGGCACTGTATCGAAGAGCCATTTAGGCATGGGACATGGGAAGGGCCTTTGACTTCTCTTGACCCTGGGATGTGGCCATGTGATGGTGAGGTAATAGATCCTGAGGCGCTGGACCGTCCCACACGCCACCTACAGCACCTTAATGTCAAGTCTTGAGGTCAGCGGCAGGAGCTACAGCCAGAGTAACTAAATCTATGTCCAATATTCGCAGAGCAACATTTATCGAAATCTCAACTCATGGCGTGGTAATCTCTCGACCCTACATCATCATAATGTCTGGATCATTAGTCAATGACGTCAGGTCCGTCCACACTGGCGCTAAAGATCGCTTACGTAATACCGTAGTTCCCAGAAATAACACGAATGCAGAGGGAGACGATACGAACCACCACAAGAAGGAAATATCACAACACAGATTATGCAAGGCAGTTAACGGAGGAACGAATTCCAAGAGAGAAATGAGTTGGTCATATACGAGGATGACGAGTTAGTCAGTGAGCCGGCCAACTCAGCCTTACATCCTCCCACTCGGCAATTACCTTCCCCCCCTCACTAAATCCTGGCTGATTTAATCGCTCCACGAAAGCCTGAGACGCTGGAGAAAACGACAAAAAGAAAAAAAAGAAAAGATATCAAGAATCAGAGGCGTAGTTTACACGTACCGTCTACTTCTTCGTCTTCTTCCGATAAGATGACAGAAAAAAGGGATGAAAAAGGGAAAAGAATTGATGAGGGAGGGAGAAGAGAAGGGAGAATTCGGCCGCTGATGGAAGGTAGGGGGACATGTGTGTGTGTGTGTGTGTGTGTGTGTGTGTGTGTGTGTGTGTGAGGGGAGGAGGAGGCAGAGGCAGTCCACAAAGTCTCCTGGTGTGACGCGGTAAAGTGACTCATAACTCGCCACTTCACTGTACTTAGGCACTAACAGCTGAGTAGATAGTGTTGCTGCGAGGCACTTCTACGTACGGGTCTCAGCTTTCTGTACACACATACACACAAACACACACACACACACACACACACACACACACACACACACACACTCATGCATCCATCGGTAGACATACAGAAACACACATACACATGCGCACCCACACAGGAACATACATAAACGGGCATTAACACATACATGTGCAGACAAATACACTGTCACACACACACACACACACACACACACACACACACACACACACACACACACACAGTTGCGTGCGTTCGTGCGTATGTTAGTACGTGTTTTCGAGACA
Organism: Panulirus ornatus; assembly: GCF_036320965.1. Lineage (NCBI taxonomy): Eukaryota > Metazoa > Arthropoda > Malacostraca > Decapoda > Palinuridae > Panulirus > Panulirus ornatus. Next base: position 13,402,759 of record NC_092292.1, read on the forward strand.
TGCAGCTGAGCGTGTCCGTACTTCCGGGAGTCTGGCCATATTTATACGTACGCATACTTAACCTCATCAGGCCATGGTGGCGACTCGACACCCTGACACCTCATTGTGCCACTTCCTCCTCCTTCTCCTCCTCCTCCTCCTCCTCCTCCTCCTCCTCCTCCTCCTCCTCCACCTACATATCAAAGTTCCTCTTCTTTCATTTCCTCTCTTTCTTTCTTCCTTTATTCTCTTATCACATCTCGTGTCCATAAGGAGAAGTTAAGAGCGATGAAGAATATCGCCCCAGTGTGAGTTAATGAGGCTGCTGATGATGATGATGGTAGGAGATCCAAGTCCTTCCTCACAAAGTCCTCATACCAGCTTCCATACACGACCTCCTGCATTTCACGTCTTCCCATCCTCCACCTTCGTTCTCCTCTCAACTTATTTCCCTAAAGACTTCCTTCACCCGTAGCCACCCCACATCCTTCACCCGTAGCCACCCCACAGCCTGTCTCCAGTTCAGACCAATACACTCGCGTTTTCACCAAACCTGACTTATATATCTACATCCTCGTCATACCTGCCTCCAACTCTGACCTTTATATTCACATCTTCCCACACCTGTGTCCATCCTCAGCCTCTTATACCCATATCCTCCACCACACCTGCCCCCAACCGTGGCTTCTACATCCACACCCTCTCTACACCAGTCTCCAACCCCGATTCCCTACCCGCACACTATCCCCCACCCATGTCTCTACTACCATCACCCTCACAATCCCACGTCACCCACAACACCAGCGAGCTACAGAGTTGTAAATAACCCAGTTCTATCCATCCTCTCCCGCCGCACACCCGACCCTCTCATGCATGTGGCCCACACCGATCTCTGCGCCCACGTACTCCTCACACACCTGAGCTCTGTATCAGGTGGTGTGAGTTCCTCCCCCTAAAGTGGATACGTCAGCATCGAAAGCCTCCAGACCTCACGCTATAGAAACGTTTAAGTAAATATAGAACTAGAACTAGCGTTCTATTCCTGCTGAGTATGTAAGTTCAGAAGATGAAAGTCACAATATATGACCATCACCACATGTGTGCATATTTCGGCCATGTATATATTTTTGAGTATGTTTCCTTGTTTGTCTAAGCCTTCTCGTGCACGTGTGTATGTGTGTGTGTGTGTGTGTGTGTGTGTGTGTGTGTGTGTGTGTGTGTGTGTGTGTGTAGCTATTTGTTCTCGTCTGTGTCCTGTATGCTCACTCAAGGCGTTAAATAGCCATCTTAACCTTTCCTCCTTGAAACTCCACTTGGTTCCCACTGTTCTTATAACGTCCCCTTACACACTTCCTTTCCTCACTCCTCCTCTCCTATCCTTTTACCCTCTTCATCACTTCTCCTTTACTGTCCACGACTTTCACCCTCTCGCCTCAAGTTGTAAGTTCTCGTATCTCCTGCTTCTTAGGTTCTATCCTGAATAGTTATCCCGTCTGCTTTATCTCCTCTATCCTTACTCTTCCACATGCCCTACCAGCGCTCTATCCCTTCACCATCCTCTTTCAATCTCCTCACTTACCTATCCCTTCTTCATCATCCGTCTTTCTCCCAGTACCTCACACTCCTTGTCTCTGCCTCCCTCCCTCTCCTCCCTCCGCCTCCCTCTTCGCCACCAGGAGGCATCGCCCGCAGCAGGGGCCGGATACCCTGGTCCCTCCCGTGTATAAATATCCCCTCATAAAGCCCTAGCTCGGCCCTGAATCAGGTCTCAGGGCGCGCTACGAGGCCGCTCTGACGCGCGCGCACACACACACACACACACACACACACACACACACACACACACACACACACACACAATTTACTGTCCGCACAGGAAAGAAAACGAAAATTATTTCTATACTGAGCCTCGAGATTTATCAATGGAGGAGGGACGAAGGTTTTATACAAGAGTATATGATACCCGGCGGGAGGGCAGGAGGAGGATGCCACAAGTGCCAAAAGGGGCGAGAGTATCCCGAAAACTAATGAGATTATGGCCCTCAATTTGTATATAGAAATAGGAAGGTGTTGCAGCTTCATTCATCGTAGAGGGATTTCTTAGGCTGGGAGAATCCGAGGGGGGGTTTTAAGAATCAGACACCAGGTGTCTCTTTGGGGTCGGGGTTAGTATTGGGGGGGGAAGAGGTGTGTGTGTGTGTGTGTGTGTGTGTGTGTGTGTATTAACATCGTGCAGACAGAGAGAGAGAGAGAGCGAAGATTGTTTGGTTTATATATTGTGTTACAAAACCCACCCACACCAACACCTCACCATTCTCCAGTCTTGTCTCTCTGTGTTTGTGCGTGTTTGCGCTATGTGTGGAGCTGTGTGCGTATATACGTTTTTATATTCGTACGTGTTTTGTGCTTATGTATATATATATATATATATATCTTCTTTTCTTTCTTTCATACTATTCGCCATTTCCCGCATTAGCGAAGTAGCGTCAAGAACAGAGGACTGGGCCTCTGAGGGAATATCCTCACCTGGGCCCCTTCTCTGTTCCTTCTTTTGGAAAATTAAAAAAGAGAAAAAAAAAATGATGAGAGGGGAGGATTTCCAGCCCCCCGCTCCCTCCCCTTTTAGTCGCCTTCTACGACACGCAGGAACACGTGGGAAGTATTCTTTCTCCCCTATCCCCAGGGATATATATATATATATATATATATATATATATATATATATATATATATATATATATATATATATATACACTGCCGAAATCAGATAACTGTTTTTTCTTATCAGATTTTTTCTAAATGTTTCAAATTGTTTGATATCTCTCTCTATATGGGTGGGGAAGGCTGGGTAAGATACCTCCAGGGTTATCTCAGCTGATATCTCAGCATCTGATCAAAAATCATCATCCTCAGGAGCGTTTGGGGGAGGTGGGCGGATCAGCTGGGAATGACTGTGGGTTAAGCTGGGTGGAGGTGGGTAATACCAGTTGGCGGACGTGCACGTAGCGCTGGGGGAGTTGATGAAGTGCACTAACGCCTGACAACTCGGGCTGCGAGTTGATGGTGGCTGATAGAACTACGTTGGAGGGTTTGATCAAGTGAGCCGACATCTGTCAAACTGGGTTGGCAGTCAGTTGATCATCTTTGGCCGTTGATCATCTCTGCTTAGAGTTGATGAACTGGATACACCCACTCATGTAATGAACTGTCAATGTCAGAAAAAAAAAAGAATATTACCATAAAAAACTTATAAATTACTATGAAAAACTTATAATTGTTATGGCTGAACTGAGGGAAAAAAAAAGACAGATAACAGACGAATAAGATCTAAGAGCGTGAATTCTTTGAGCAAATACGAGGGCCCCCTAAGGGAGAGAGAGAGAGAGAGAGAGAGAGAGAGAGAGAGAGAGAGAGAGAGAGGGAGAGAGAGAACAGCCACTGCACTGACAAAAAAAAAAAAAAGGCCAGAAATTCTTATGATTGCTGTGGGAGGGGAGGAAAAAAACGACCTTTAGACACGAGATCGTAAGTGAATTGTCAGTGAATTAATCGTCTGTAGACGCGCACATCTTAAGGTGACTGACTGACTGTACAGGGTATATGGACGTGTACTATTTGTGTGTGTGTGTGTGTGTGTGTTTAGTACATTGGGGGGAAAAAGGGGGACGTAATGAGAAAAAGTACTCAGGTGGCCTCCGTCAAGTTCGCTGAGGAGAGGATGGACAGGGTAGGACTCACTATCCATAGCGTAAAGTGCTAGACTGTATGTTTGTGTGGGTGGGTGGGTGGTGTGTGGGTAGAGAGGCTCCCTGGCGGAGCCTTGTATCCACAGGTGGACTATGGAGTTGTTTACCTCATCAGCTGATGTGGTTAGAGATCGATGGTCATATCCGACGATGTTCCTGCTAGCTATTGGATTGTATACGTGTCTGTTCGTGCTTGCTAATGGTGGTATACGTCAATGTTTGTGCTTGCTGATGGTCGTATTCGTCGATATCTTTACTTGCTGATGGTCGTGTTCGTCGATATCTTTACTTGCTGATGGTCGTGTTCGTCGATGTTCTTGCTTGCTGATGATCGTATCCGTTGATGTTCTATCTTGATGACTTGAGTTCTGTCGATATCTTGTTTGCTGATGTCCTCTTCCCTATTGATGTTTGTACTTGTTGATGTTCTTTTGTGCCAGCGTTCTTACTAGCTGATGTTCTGATTCGTTAGCGTCGATATCTATCGTCGTCCGCTGCCAATGTCCTCATCAGTTTTGATATCCAGCATTATCCTTCGCTTACATCTCGTTCGCCAACATTCAAAACAACCAACCTTTCCCTTTGTTTATATTCATATCCTTCGGTCTCTTTGTCCACATCTATAGAGTCCATCTGTTTTCTCTCCCCTGATTACTTGGATAGCCGTTCTGATATATGCATTCGTTAATAGTGTTATTAGATGACGTATTTTTCTTCTTATCTCTTGTACTATCTGTGCAATTATTTTTAACTATCTCCATCCGTCGATATTTCCTTCAAGCGAAATGTATTTATACCCTCTAACGCCATCGTCCTCCCCAGTGAAGCGATGAGAATGGTGATAACTCATATGTATATTGGTCGTTCTTGAGTTTAAGAGTTACAGAAGAGGTCTTGCTGTTCTTAACAACATCTGAAACGGGTCAATAATGTCAAGTCTAAACTCCAGATCAAATTACTCGTCAACAAAGACATAGATAGCTTACGATGATCTCTTTGTGAGAAGTGTGGAATTATGCAGATGTTCTGAGGTCTGGGGGGTTAAATATGAAAGCCAACACGAGGGACTGTGCGTTCTTCTGTGCAAAACCTTGAGTAATATTGATACACGGTCCACACAGACCCACCTCCTCTTGAAGGTCCAAGCGAGGTGATCTGTCCTTAACGCTACCCTAGAGAAAGATAATCGTTCTTTGGTGTCCGCTTCTCGACTTGTCTTTGCCTGTCTATTTCAGTCCTAAGTCTCAACCCTCAGCCCTGCCCTCCTGCCCCATAACTATCTCTCCCCATCCATATCCCAACAGCCGTGTGTCTCTCTTCCCTTCCTTTCATTAGCGATCTTCTCTTAACCCCTCGTCCCTCTCAGCCTCTCTCCCTCCAGCACCTCTTCTCCACAGTCATGTCTCCTTAGCTTTCTCACCTGAACATGATTTTCCTCAGTCCTGTCTCCCAAGCCTTCCCTCTCTCCTCCCTAGGTACGGTCCCCTGTCCCCCTCGCTTAGCCCTGTCTCCCAAGCCCGTCCCCTCGCTTCCCCTCAGCATGTGCCTACCCCCTCTTCCCTCTTCCCTACCCACTAGTCTTCTCCCATGACTTCCCCCGCTTCACGGACGAGTTACACCCCCTACCTCGGCACTTCCCCACCCTTGGCCTGGCCTGGACGTTTTTGGCCTGCCCCGTATGTACCTGGTCACCATCCCTCCCTAGCGTCGCTGCCCCCAGCCAGCGGTGTGCCACGAGTTCACACAACCGAGCTGATAGGTAGCTATTTCCTCCCCCATTTTTCTCCCCCTCCTCCCCACTCAGGACGTCAGACATTTTGCTTGTTCCTCTAGTGTGGTGTTCGCAAACTACATCATTTCCTGATAGTTTCTTCGGTGTATCAAGTGATACCAATAGACCACAGGTGTACGAGGAATGTGTCCTTAGTATGGATGTCCTAAAGTGTCGTGTTCAACTACCCAGGTGATCGTGTGTACTCGTGTTGGTATAAAAGATCATCATTACCTTAACTCATTGTCTTTACCTGTGCCACAGGTGTTCGCTAGAGAACATCATTCTCCTCTGATGTCTACTGTATGAGAGTACATCATTGCTCACTGTATTACTGTACTCACACTTGCTGTATTAGAGCTCATTGTTGTTCTTTATGCTTGTAGTGACAAGCATTTGCTCTGTTTCTGTGCTCTCATACTTACTGTATCATTCTCATCTGCTGTATTTCTATGACGCTCACTGTAATACTCATTTTGATACCTTCTGAATTACTGTACTCTGGCGTTTATTGTAACCACCATGATAACTAGATATTGTATCACTGTACCTTGGCCTCTCCTGAAATACTCTACAGTAACCTGTAATATTTTACTACATCCTTGTATCGTGATATCTATCGTATTAAAACTCGAAGTTCTTATCGCATTACGATACCAGTGACTCTTAGCCATAAACACACGATATCATAGTAATACATCGTGTTGGTTACTGTATCGCTGTAAGGAAAGGGGCTTACTGTATTGCTGTATCTTGACGTTCGGGTGGAGGGATGGGTCTGAGGGTGAGTCGTGTGGGGAGGGAGGGATACTGTCTGTAGCCAAGATGGTGGTAATAGTGAGTAAGATGATGGAGCGTCTGGATCCGAGACTGGCTGCGCTCATAGGGTGGTGAACCCAGGGCTAATCTTACACTGCTGAGCCCAGACTTATCTAGCAAACCCTATGACTACCAAAGTGTAGATGAGAGGTAAAAAGACACACACACACACACACACACACACATATATATATATATATATATATATATTCCTATGAGTCCACGGGGAAAAATGAAACACGAAAAGTTCCCAAGTGCACTTTCGTGTAATAATCACATCATCAGGGGAGACACAAGAGAGAAATATAACAGCAGTTGATATACATCGAAGAGAAGATGGAAACTGGGAAATATGTTCTGGGTGTGTGAATAAATGCAGGGCGGGATTTCGAACGGAAAAAGAACTATAAAAAATGGAAGGTACGAAGGGAGTCATCAAGTGACTGAGACATTATGAAGTAAATAGGTGAGTCATGAAGATACTTTCTTAAGTGGCTGTTTTGAGACAGTGAGGAGGAAGATTATGGTCACAAACTGTGTGTGTGTGTGTGTGTGTGTGTGTGTGTGTGTGTGTAAGAGAGAGAGAGAGAGAGAAAGAGAGAGAGAGAGAGAGAGAGAGAGAGAGAGAGAGAGAGAGAGAGAGAGAGAAGAGAGACCCCATGTGTGTGTGTGTGTGTGTGTGTGTGAGAGAGAGAGAGAGAGAGAGAGAGAGAGAGAGACCCCATGTGTGTGTGTGTGTGTGTGTGTGTGTGTGTGTGTGTGTGTGTGTGTGCGCGACCCCAGACGCTGTGCTGAGATACTGGGGTGGAGGAGAAGAAGGACGGTAAGTTATCTACGGTTTACCCACAAAGGAACAGTAGGAAAAGAGGGTGAAGCGAAGGGAAGGAAGAGTCTTGAAGGATAAATGGAAAATAAACGGAAGAAAAGGAGAAACAGGAGAGGAGGATAGATGAAATGAGAATTAGATAAGCAAGTAGAAAGAAACAAGAGAAGAAGAAGAAGAAGGAAGAAGAAGAAGAAGAAGAAGAAGAAGAAGAAGAAGAAGAGGAAGGAAGAAGAAGAAGAAATAACATAAGATTTGAAAATATAAGAGTCAAGAAACACTTCATTGTGAGACGTAATAAACACGCCCGATTAACAATAGACCTACTATTGATCCCATATACAACAAATCTACTTTCACACCGCCGTCGTTACGATGTTTGTGAAAGCGCAACGACTGACCACGAAAAGACGAGACTCCTTTAGCTGTCTTCGGAGACACTGAGAAGGTCGAAGACACGACAAGGGGACTGAGGAAGCTGTTACTACCATCATACCAGGGGATGATGACCCGTCAAGACTGTGAAGACTTAGCTAAGTACCCTGGTTGAGGAGACGACCCCACTAGCGTCACACAGCTGACACCCCCAGTGTCATCATGTTGTTATGTTGCTGTCGCTTAAGAGTAACTGTAAATAAGCATACGACTGGGAAACCTTACTGACATGTTCATTCATATCTCCCAATTAAGGTAGTGTGTGTGTGTGTGTGTGTGTACCATGCCAAGCGTTTAGTGGAGGCAGTTATGTGGAGAGGGGTTTCGTTTTCGACCCTCGGACAGGGGCCAGCCAGGTCATAGCCATGGCAAGTTTTCGTCCTGGGCTTTTTCAAGGCTTGGTCTCTGCAAATTGGTCCCTTGATGTAAGCTGATGATTGATTAGTGATGAGTTATATGTACAGTGCGACGAGGGAGTTTGTCGTACGTAGAAACTCCATCTTTTGGAACTTCACTGACTTCCTCCTTTTTCTCGAAGTTTTTTTTCCCCCTCAAAACAATTTTCTTGCTTAATTTCTTGCTATGACCTCTTGTCTTGCGCTGTAACTCGGCTTTCTTAACATTGGTAACCATCATCTTTGTTGCCTTCCTCTGTGACTTATCTAATTAGTTTTTGGGCTTCTTTGAGTATGGTGATCCGACTTGAGAAGTATATTTTAGTTTTGGCCTGATCGAAATGCCCTTAGGTAAATTGTTCCCCTTAGGATTCAATTGATACACTCTATAGCATTTTGGTTTTTATGTCACAAAGCCCCATGTAGTTGCTGCAGCTCGTGAGGAGCAATTTCACCCAACGATTTCATCCTTACAGCAGTAAAAAGCATCGTTGCTTCTGTAAGAGTAGAAACAGGAGACTGAAGTTGATTTGTCGGGAACGATCCATCCTTTGGAGAAGTATCAACATACGTCAGACATTGTGTGAAGGCATACCTGGCTGCGTTCACTTGATTTGACTCTAACATGATTCAATATTTATATACCGTAATGGGACACTTGTGCCACCTGGGATCATCCATGAATAAGAGAGGCACCAGCGACTCCGCCCGCGGCACTGCGCGCATCAGGAGACTCACAGGCAGTCCTCCCATGTCCACTGATTCTGTCGTTGCTGTAAGTTTAACTCATAAGCAAAGATGACATTCCTTCGTTTTCAGCAGGTTTAAGGCATTTGTATCATGCCTGTTCTTGTAGTCAGTTCATGACAGAGATATAGGATAACACGATATATATATATATATATATATATATATATATATATATATATATATATATATATATATATATATATATATTTTTTTTTTTTTTTTTTTTTTGCCGCTGTCTCCCGCGTTTGCGAGGTAGCGCAAGGAAACAGACGAAAGAAATGGCCCAACCCCCCATACACATGTATATACATACGTCCACACACGCAAATATACATACCTACACAGCTTTCCATGGTTTACCCCAGACGCTTCACATGCCTTGATTCAATCCACTGACAGCACGTCAACCCCGGTATACCACATCGCTCCAATTCACTCTATTCCTTGCCCTCCTTTCACCCTCCTGCATGTTCAGAGAGCAAAGTTCTTGTGTCCTAAGTCTAGTGTTACGTAGGTGTAACGGTAGCGTTACGGGGCGACGACCCTCGCTAACAGGGACAAATTCGTGGAACGACTTTCGTTGACGAGAGCACCTAAGAGTCACACCCTCGCTGACGGACAGCATCTGGGACGACCCTCACAGACGTGACACTCATCTGGGACGACCCTCACAGACGTGGCACTCATCTGGGACGACCCTCACAGGCGGACATCATCTGGGACGACCCTCACAGACGGACATCATCTAGGACGACCCTCACAGACGTACATCATCTGGGACGACCCTCACAGACGTACTTCATCTGGGACGATCTAGGACGACCCTCGCACACGGACATCATCTAGGACGATCTAGGATGACCCTCACTGACGGACATCATCTAGGACGACCCTCACAGACGTACATCATCTGGGACGACCCTCACAGACGGACATCATCTGAGACGGACCCTCGCAGACGTGGCACTCACAGGACGACCCACAACAAGCTGACGGATCTTGCATCGCTCCTCAGCAGGAATGTCCGACTTTGCCGCGCCCTCTCACACAGAGGGCCGTCTTGTTACGCCTTATTGGGTCTGTATCGTAAGTCTCGCCTGCAGACGATTTTATAAAACCCTCGCTTAATCAAGACTGTCAGGATTCACTTTGCTTTACTCAAACCTCACCTTCCGTCTAGACATGAATTTCCGGGGTTTGTACACATCCTCGTTCTTGAGGGATTGCCCAGGGCACGATCCGACAGCTCACACCTCCTGGTGTCGCCAGCAATCGACACCAGTACTCGTTCATCCTCTCGATACGTCTGGAGATACGTAGCCTCTCTTTACACCTCGGTGTGTGTGTGTGTGTTTTTGCCGGGGAGTTCCTCGCGAGATCATCCACAGAGGAGCTATAATGCTAAGAGGGAGGAGTGCCTTAGAAGCTATAAGGGCGGCTCCCTCTAACGGAAGCCCTCGCCCCTAAACAGCAGTGCGATCATGGTGGGGGGTCAGGAACACACTGAAGGAGGCGTGGACGGGATCGCATTGCACAGGAAATTCTGATGTTTTGCTCTCTACATATTCATCTCCCAACGACTACACACACACACACACACACAACCTCAGTACCTGGAGGAAATGTTTTCGTAGATCGCGTCTATATTTTTAAGCTGACGTTATCTCCTCAGATATATCTTTATTGTCATTCGTAAACTATTCAAGGTCACGGGTCATTATGGAGGCAGTAGAAGACTCCATTCAACATTTGAAGGACAGGTGACGACAAGACACACACACACACACACACACACACACACACACACACACACACACACACACACACACACACACACACATATATATATAAGAGTAAAGACATGGCACATATGTACAGATACATATATATAAGGTTAAGAGACGGGACAAGACGACTCTATAAGACTCTCTCCCCGTAATACATAGTAAACACACACACACACACACACACACACACACACACACACACACACACACACACCTACACACTTAGTGAATAACGAAACAAAATGCACAAAACGGAGAAGAGAAAGCTGGTGAAACGTGCCTGGTATCCTTGTGTGCTGGTGAGGTGAACGACATGTGCAGGGGAGGGAGGTGGTGGTCAGTTATACAGGAAAACACTGATTATTAAGGAGAGGCAGATGTTTTACTCCCTCGGTTCAGTTTGCTTGGTGAGCGAGGATGATCCGCTTCTCCTCCCCTCTGCCATGGCCTCGCAAATGGGCAGTTTTCTTTTTGTTGCTGTTTCGTGATGAGAGATATTGACTCATTGCCTAACTGTTGTTGTCCCTTGGATGCCATCGAAGTGTCGAGACTTGTCATCTTCTTGTTCAACGTAAAGGCGAGAGATATTTCGTGTGCTCCTACTTTCGTTTTCGTAACGTACGTAAGAAATTCGTCTGCATAGTAGCATAGTAGTGATCAGTAGTAGTAGTAGTATGAGTAGTAGTAGTAGTAAAAGTAGAAGAAGTTGTAGTGGTAGTAAAAGCAGTGGTAGAAATAGTAAAAGTAGTAGAAGAAGTAGTGTTAGTAGTAGTAAAAGTAGTAATAGTGGGAGTAAAAGTAGTAGAAAAAGTAGTAATTGTAGTGGTAAAAGTAGTAATAGTGGGAGTAAAAGTAGTAGAAAAAGTAGTAATAGTAGCAGTAAAAGTAGTAATAGTGGGAGTAAAAGTAGTAGTAAAAGTAGTAATTGAGTGGTAATAGAGCAGGAGAAGCAGTATGCACTATGATTGCTTTGCTGTGGAACACTGGAAGACTTTCAATCCCATGTGATAGAACCAGACCTTGGGATATATAGGTCCTCCATCTGTTACCTACGCGTTTCTTTACGAACCTGAGATCATACGCATTCTTCAACTCCCTCCTTCTGCACCTCTCCCGTAGCCTCTCGAGGTATCTGAACCTTTCACCCATCCCTCATCTTGTACTTATATCTCTTCATTAGCAATATCCATATCACAATCTGTGGTCTCGTATCAAGAGAAAAGGGTTCTTGGATAGCCTGAAAAAAAAAAAGAAGTTCAACTCAAAGGCATTTTGTTGGGAATTGTCCATTTAGTGTTGGAAACCTTTGGTGTCATAATCTTCCTCTTGTGTTTGTTGTACAGTGGCTAAAGAGTTTATTTATTCATGGTTCATTCACGATGCCTTATCTTGTTTGTGTTATTTTGTTATAATCTTGTACCACGTGAATGTTTCGTGGTATGGATTAGATATATCTTCAAAGGAACAGCTCAAATTCATAGCTGGGTAACTTAGAGCACAGTTGACGAGGACAGAAAGCTACGTCTTTACATATGTCCCTTTTTCTTATTCTCTATACCTTTTTCATGCATAGATGCTTCACCAACCAACTCCTGATTAACAGAGCGTGACACCTAATCAAAGACTGAAATATATTTTGTCTTGTCTTTTATTCCATTAGATGCTCAACACGAGCAAGAGAGTTAATCCGACACATTTGCGTGTAAGTATCCAAAGTCCACTTTCACATGTAACTTTGTCCAGACACTAAACTCTGAAGCTTTGAGATTATCATTTACTATCTTCGAGCTAGACGGAAGTTCAGTTCGGAGTTTCGCAAGTTCCCCTCCAAGAAATATTTCTCATTAGAGTCATTAGGAGGGGTTGGGAGGGCAGGTCCCGTGCCCCTGGGTTTGTTTACCTCAGCGAGTCCCACTGGCTAGACCCGTCCGCCTTGTTATCACTCCAAACTGTGGGTGGAGGGGCCGCCCCCACGGAAGGGGAGGTGGAGGGGCCTTCCCCATGGCAGAGGAGGTGGAGGGGACACGACCATGGCAAGGGAGGAGGAGGGGACACTACCATGGCAAGGGAGGAGGAGGGGACACTACCAAGGCAGGGGAGGAAGAGGTGTCGCCCCATCGCAGAGGAGGAGGGACAGCTTCCATGGCAAGGGAGGAGGAGCCGCCACCCACCCTTCCTCTCTCCCTCCCCAAGCTCGTTTACCTCTCTCTCTCTCTCTCTCTCTCTCTCTCTCTCTCTCTCTCTCTCTCTCTCTCTCTCTCTCTCTCTCTCTCTCTCTCTCTCTCTCTCTCTCTCACACACACACACACACGTTTCCTCCCACACTCTCCTGATTATCATCTCATTCTTCCTGTTTGTCCTCCATTCTATCCAGACATGCCTCATCCCCCTTACCTCTCTCACTCTCTCTCTCTCTCTCTCTCTCTCTCTCTCTCTCTCTCTCTCTCTCTCTCTCTCTCTCTCTCTCTCCCTAACCCTTCCTGTCGCTCCTGTGTGATTGGGTCTCGCCTTTTAGTAAGCGTTCGTGACGTGGTCATTTAATTTGATGCCAGAGCAAGCTATTTGCCAAGATCCTCTGGGCTATTGCTTAAATTATACCGAACCTCACTAGTCTTGCGCCTCATTAAAGAGTTGTGACCCGCTGACAAAAACTAGGCAGTGTTATGTTTCCTCCGGTGGCTGAGCGGGCTGAAGTGTTTTAACAATTAAAGAACCTGGCATTACGCTTCACACGGTGTATACCGTGCAAATTCAGAGCAAAGACAGAGAGAGAAGAGAGAGAGAGAGAGAGAGAGAGAGAGAGAGAGAGAGAGAGAGAGAGAGAGAGAGAGAGAGAGAGAGCAAATGTGAAGCCCAAATACAGCAAGATCTTACGACAGATGTTTACCAGAGGTATGAATAAGATTTTTTGCCCAACAGCTGTGTGATACAGCAGTCCAGTTGGAGGTCTTTGGTTGTGTGTGTGTGTGTGGGAGAGGCGCGGGACGGAGAGGGGGGTGTGAGTGAACAGTCTGGCGGTGGTGTGCCCTTAGGAAGTAGGGAGGACGAGACTGTCTGTGTCTTCGGAGGGAAGGTCAGTCTGGAGGTGTTCCCGTACTGCAGAGTGTCACCTTTAGTGGGTGGTGGGTAGTGGGCCCCTTTAGTGCACGTAGGTAGGGTGCGACAGTGTGAAGGTGATCTTTAGTGTATGGGAGAGGAGGTTAGACAGGTAGCGTGCTCTAAGTGTGTGGAAGGAGGAGGACAGTTTAATGGGATACCTTTAGTGTATGGGATGGGGAGGAGAACGTATTGGTGCTCATAATATGTGTGGAGGGAGGTCTGGTGATGCTCTTAGTGTCTTTGGGTAAGAAGGAAGGGAGGCAGGTAGTCCGGTGAGATGCCCTTGGTTTATGTGAGGGGGATGAGCAGGTTGTAGGTGCCCTTGGTTAAGGCTGAGCAGGGAAATGGTGCTCTTAATGGATGAGCTGTGGTCAGAGCGTCAATGATCCTGGCGTCTTGGGCATACGAACATCATGCTGTTTCTAATGTTAGGTGCAGCACCACAGTGTTGTAGCTGTCTTGGTGTAGACATGGCAATATGATATAGTCCTTAGTGCAAGGACAGTAAGACAGTGTTGTGTTTCTGGGAGGGCAATACAGTGTTGCCCGTGTTGTTGAAGACGATTGTTCTGTGTTGCATTGTTCTCAAAGTGACAGAACCTCTGCAAGGAAGTGTGATGGTGAACAGCTCTTGGTGTCGACCTACTACAGTATGGTGTTCTCTAAGTGGCTTCCTGACGATTGTGTGTGGTGGACCAGCTCTTGGAAGGTCTTGTATTCGACCCCCCTCAGAACCACGGTCTCAAACAATGATAAAAATCCCCAAAGAAAGTTTCCCTAACAAGGCAATTTTCCTGTAGCATTATGAAAAGGTCAATAGATAATTTATTTTGTAACAATTTGTTCTGTTTTTTTTTATAGCTCAGGAGAACGATAATCGGTATGTGTGAAAAGACAGTAGCGAAAAAGGAAATGTCTAGAGACAATAGAAAATAGAAAACGTAATACAGTATTGAAGTGTACTTACTGATACAGTTATGGGAAATATGCAGATTATTAAGTCTGCAAGTCTATGCATTTTACAGACACGTGTCTTGGAACCCCACATACGTTCGTAAGAGATCACGAACGTATCTATGTATAGGCTTTTATGCTCGTGAAAAGCTGTCGAAGCTTGATAATCAAAAAGGCTCGAGTCTGAAACTGAGAGTCTACATAGCAGTGTGTGAAAGACGAAAAGGAATGTCAGGAAATCCCGCAGCCCGTCCAAGCGTTGACCACCTCGCTCATGGAGAGTAAAAATAAAGCGTTAACGCATCGGTCTGTACACGAGTTTCCGGGCCGCAGAGTCAACAAAGACGCGCGTATTTGGCACCAGCAGGAGCAGCGGGAGGGAGGGTTGTGTGGGAGGGAGGGTAGCAGGGAACAGCGGGGAGGAGAGGAAGAGATGAAGCTCAGGGATGAGGGGAGGCTGGAGGGAGGGACTAGCTAGGAGACGAATGGTGAGAGGGTGTGTGATGACGATGGAGGAAGACGACAAGAAGAAGAAGAAGGAGGAGAAGGAGGAGGAAAGAATGAAGAGAAAATGGTAAAGCAGAAGAAAATGTGGAGGACGGAAGAGAATGGGGAGCAAAATCGAGACGAGGGCACAGGAAGGGTGTTAAGACCAAGCAAATGAAAGAGAAAATAGGTGTGCAGGAGCAGTCACTAGGCTGGCCATGACGGGGAGAGTAAGTGGAACAACACGTACGTATTAAGTGCTATAGACTCCTTCAGTTATCTCGTGATGAGGACCAGATTGAGGATGGGTGGTGCCTTAGACTGTAGCTGTGTCCTGACGTCGGATGGTGGAGGAGGAGGAGGAGGTATGTGAGCTGTGTCGGGGGAACTCATCACTAGGGTGAGAGGGAGTCGAGGGGAAAGGATCGGCAAATTAAGAGGTTTGAATCAAGTTGTGGGGTGGATTTGGTAGTGTGATGGGAGATAGTGATGGAACAGTCTCTTGTCGCTTATCTACTTTTGTTTAGACAGTAGATCATCTCTAATCCGGACATCCATAGTCGAGAAATCCCCCAGGCTTCGAGCACCTGCAGAATACGATTTTGAGAGAACTATGAGTGAATTATGAGACGGGAAGTGGTGCACTGGGCGCCCCCGGACACCCACACAACGAGGTTGGTGGTGGCAACCGTTGTGTTTCGCTGGGAGTTAGCTTAGCAGGGAGAGGTATGTTATCACGTCACAGGGGATGAGGGAGGGAGGAGGAAGTGAGGTAGGCAACACAAACAATCTGGGGAAGACAAGATGGACGGAGAGCTCGCTCGCCCTGACGCCATTGTGGAGCGATTTCCGCCAGCGAGGCTGATGCTCTTGGACGGTGTCGGATGTTGACAGAAGTGTCGTGTGTGTGTGTGTGTGGATGTTGACAGGGGGCGACCTGTCTATGGATGCTGACAGTATAGCCCTGTCTGTGGATGTTGACAGTAGCGCCCTGTCTGTGGATGTTGACAGTAACGCCCTGTCAATGGATGTTGATAGTAGCGCCCCGTCTGTGTATGTTGAGAGTAGCGCCCTGTCTGTGGATGTTGACAGGGGCGTCGTGCGTATGAATGTTGACAGGGGCGACCTGTCTGTGGATGCTGTCAGTGGCCCCCTGTCTGTGGATGTTGACAGGGGCGCCGTGTGTATGAATGTTGACAGTAGCGCCCTGTCTGTCGATGTTGACAGTAGCGCCCTGTCTGTGGATGTTGACAGGGACGTCGTGTGTGTGTGTGTGTGTGTGTGGATGCCCACAGCGGTCCTGCGCACCACGACTCTGACATTTGTCCCTCGTAGGTGACCGTCGGGAGTCTGTCCTCATGTCCCAGTATGCCACACGTCGACGAGTGTCGACTCTGACCCCCCTCCTCACGTCCCTAGATGTTGATAATGGTGGGTAATTGGATAATTGCCTTGTTTAGGTTTGACGGGTGGGTACTGTTACTTTGCAGACGGTGAGACTGTATCCCTTAATTAATCTAGTTACTGACACCGTGACCTTGACCTCCTGGTAAAGTAGTAGGGGTCATGGGTCACGTTGCTTCATGAGAGCTGCAAAACGTTGCTTGGTGAGGACAGTAGTGAGGTGGTATCGCGTCCAGGGTTGGCTTGGTGCAGACAGTGGCTGTATGCTGTCACTAGTTGGGGACAGTGTCGTATGATGTCACTTGGTTAGGGCCCTGTCCCTATGCTGTCACTGGGTGAGGGCAGTGTCTGTATGCTGTCAGTGGGTGAGGACAGTGTCTGTGTGCTGTCACTTAGTGAGGACAGTGTCTGTGTGATGTCACTGGGTGAGGAGAGTGTCTTGAGATGTTGTCACCTGGACGTGGGTTGGTGAGAGCAGTGTCTAAGGGTAGGTGAGGGCAGCAACGCTTTTGTTAGAGTTCCACGATTGCCTCTCTGATGGTGTTTATAACACATCAATATACTTCCTGGTCATCATGTGATGAATGATAATTTTTTCTTTTTTGCACGGAAACTTACACGGGGGGTCAATAATTCATATCTTTAAGCGCCATTGGAGACCAGAAGGGCGTAGTTTGTGAGATGCTAAAGAGGGCATTATCCCGTGCAATAAAACAGCAGGTCTAGTTAGTTTCGTTTTGATCACTTCGTATCTGCCAGCCCACATGCTGTGGCGTGGGCGAGACATTGCAGCCACCCGAATAAGACTTGAACGTAAAGAGCTACACAAATATAGGTGGAATACAGGTCACAAAAGTCAGCAGAGAATTAGGTCAGAGGTCATCCTCGTTAGGGAAAAAATGCCTTAGGAACAAGATGGATAGAATGGTATGTGGAAAAGTTATACAGCGGGCGTAGGTGGGGTCCAGCCTGACCCCTCAACCCTCGTTGGTGTGGCTATTTCTGGAGGTGTGAGTCACGCCCCCTCCCCACGCCCATACAACAGGCCTCCTGCGCCCTGCCCACACGTACGCCCAGGCCTCTCACCCTCCCTCCCTCAAACTCTCCTCCTTACGACCATACCGCCTGCGCCGGGACCATTATCTGTATACAGACACCCCTCTTACACCTTGCCCAAGACCATACCAAGGTGTGCTCTTGCCTACTGCCATACCTAGAACCGCTCACCTCCTGCCCACAACCATATCCAGGCCTCGTTGGGCCCTAAGTCCCACGTATAACCACGCATGTTGAAGCATTACACCTCCGTCAAGGTCATATATATATATATATATATATATATATATATATATATATATATATATATATATATATATATATATATATGATATGTATATATATATGATCTTAACACCACGACCAACACCAGCGACCAGCGAGCCACACTCACAGCCAGGCACCAGACCTGGGCACAAGCCGGCCGGACCTTACACACGCAACCCTGTTGTCCTACGTCACAGCCAGACTTAGCTGGACAGTGATGTCCTGTTCACACACAGACACACACACACACAACACACACACACACACACACCTGGCTTCAGCTGGGTTGTGTGTTTGTGTGTGTGTATATATACACATAAGAGTAAAGACATGGTGCATATACACAAGGTTAAGAGACTGGACGAGACGAGAGTAAAATTCTCTCCTCATAATATACAAATGATACCCACACACACACACACACACACACACACACACACACACACACACACACACACACACCACCTGGCCACCATCCATGACCTTTGACCCCACACTCGATAGTAATCATAGAATATCGTAAAAAAAAAAAAGGGGGTCAATAAAACGTACGGTTGACTTGCCATAATTCATTCCTCCCTCTCAGAAATCCACCCATTCCCATACTCCCATTCCCATACACCCATTCCCATACACCCATTCCCATACTCCCATTCCCATACTCCCATTCCCATACCTTCCCATTCCTGTAACTCTTCGAGACCATTGTCTCATTCCTCTTTTTTATTTTTTTTTAGGACACTGACAGTTAATAGATGAATTATCAGCCTGTATATCTTACTGGGAGTGAGATTGAAGGTAAACATTTTCGTAGAAAATGGAGTACGCATGGGTTAATCTGACCCACCCAGCCCCACCCATTCTGACCCACTCAGCCCCACCCATGTCCTATATGGTCAGTTGGTGATGTACTGATGTGGGCACAATGATGGGTTGGTCGCACGCCCTCACGGAGGTTAGGGACGACCCACCTGCCCTGCTGCTGATCGTACAGCTGCTGTTTAATAGGTACGCACTAGCCACATACACTCCATGTGTGTGTGGGAGTCAACGTTAATGAATAATAATTAACTCCTACTGGCACTATGTGTATTTAGTCTTCAGTATTGCCTTTGAGGAAGATAATTAATTTGGTACGTCATATGAAGTTCCTCTTTTCTTCATGACCTGATTTATATCAGTTTACCATTTGCTGCTCCACAAAAGGGTCGAGGTATCCTATTTTTGACGACAAGGTCGTCTAAATCTAATTCCTAAACTGTCACTAGAATTTCTTAACTAGTTGCGTCTAAATGTCTTCAAAACTCTCGAGTCAAACTTTATTTTGACGTAGATTTCTGAGTATCGGTTCGGTTTCATACTTACATTATCATCCTCTTCTTTCTCTTGAAGATCGCCTTGCACAAGTGCAACTACGACACCAGGTAAGGTACGTGGGTGTGAGTGTACCTCCAGGCCAGAAAGCTCCTGGGTGCTGGTAACCCAAGAGTTACCGTACCCCATATAGGGGGTCGAGTTATACGCATCCTTATGTGTGTGAGACGCTTCACATGGCCTAGTTCCGTCCACTGACATCTAATCGACCCCCGTATACCACAGCATTCCAATTCACTCTATCCTGTGCACATCTTTCATGGGTATTCAGGCCCTGATGGCTCATAGTGTGTGTGTGTGTGTGTGTGTGTGTGTGTGTGTTTGGGATACCTGAACACCCCCCCGCTTTGTTAGAAATTAGGGCTAATAACATCGCTCGATGTCTGAACGTGATGTGGTGAGAGAGAAACCAACTGAGGAAGCTGGGAATGAGGATGTTTTGAATCGTCGAGCGCAAGGAGGAGTTCATAGACAGGCGAACTGACAGACAGACAGACAGGCAGAACAGACAGACAGATGCACAGGCGAACTGACAGACGGGCAGATAGACAGACAGACAGACAGACAGATAGACAGACAGGCGAATTGACAGACAAACAGATAGACAGACAGACAGACAGGCGAACTGACAGACAGACAGACAGACAAGCGAACTGACAAACACAGACAGAGAGGCGAACAGACAGACAGATAGACAGGCGAATTGACAGAGAGACAGGTAGATAGATGGTCAGGTAACGACATCAATACACGCTAAGAATGCAAAGAGTCAGTTGAGTTCGACGAGATCCTTCTTCAGTTCGCAAGCGTAGGGTCCCAGAGGTCTTTGAGCTGTCAACGTACCCATATATATATATATATATATATATATATATATATATATATATATATATATATATATATATATATATATATATATATTCCCTGGGGATAGGGGAGAAAGAATACTTCCACGTATTCCCTGCGTGTCGTAGAAGGCGACTAAAAGGGGAGGGAGCAGGGGGGCTGGAAATCCTCCCCTCTCGTTTTTTTTTAATTTTCCAAAACAAGGAACAGAGAATTGGGTCAGGTAAAGGCCCAGTCCTCTGTTCTTAACGCTACCTCGCTGATGCGGGAAATGGCGAATAGTTTGAAAGAAAGAATATATATATATATATATATATATATATATATATATATATATATATATATATATATATATATATATATATATATATATATCATCGGGTATATTACCACCTCACTTTATGGGTCTGCCATGGTAGACGTGGATATATTTACTCAAAAATATGCTAATTATACATCTGGTCATTTAACTTTACGTTTTCTTTTTTTTTTCTCTCTCTCTCTAGAAAACGAAAGATATTTTTTGATGCATTTTACAAAAATTATGTTTGTTGTCGTTTGTCTTCACCTTTGATATTCGTCAACTTTATAACTTGGGAAGAAAATGTAACGAAATATTCCAGATATAGTGAGCAACTCTCTCTCTCTCTCTCTCTCTCTCTCTCTCTCTCTCTCTCTCTCTCTCTCTCTCTCTCTCTCTCTCTCTCTCTCTCACACACACACACACACACACACACACACACACACACACATACACACACACACATTTCTCCCTCCCCCCTTCCAAGGCTGTCACCGGGGCCGGGGCATGGTTGGCCAGGGGGAGAGAAACAGAGGTCGGAGGTCGTGGCCAGGTCGTGGGACACAGGACCTGGTCCTCTCCCTCCCTCCGTCTCCTCTAGCCTCCACCAGTAACCACAGACTCCCATACTTCCTCACCTTCATCCCCATTTCCTTCCCAACTCCCACTTTCCGTTCCACACCTCTTCCTCATTTCCCACACATACCCCTCGTGAATATACGTATACATACAAACTTTTTCCATACATGTATGTGTATATAAGACAGTCACTTACATGTATAAAGTATTCAATTACATTCCTCCAAGATTACAGTCATCATTAACCCGAAATTAATCATTAGAGTATCACTAAACTGGTCTGAATATGCATATCTGTCCTTCTATCCAGAATATGTTATCGCGAGGACTAGATACGCATATCTGTCCTTATATCCAGAATATGTTATCGTAAATACCATTAAGATATCCTTGGCCAAATCAGATGATTGAGCACTGGGAAGTGGAAGGTCTTGGGAGATGAAGGAGGGAGGACAGGCAACAGTTCACTCAGGAGTATGGATGTCCAGCTCTAGTTCCAAGTAGGATGGTAAGAACAGCACCAACAGGTTGTTGAAGATGACCCGTCCGTCCGTGGATGTGATTTGGTAAGGGGTTGTGGTGTTCAGTAACGTTGGACACAGTGTGACGAAGGGTGATGCATCTGGCTCCCAGCCTCACCTCAGGGTATGATCTGGGCAAGAGCTATGAGGAGGTGAACCGGAGGGAGCATTGATGCCAAAGTGGTTGATTTCCCATTGGGGTTGGGTTAGTGCAGTTGATGTCCTACGGGAGCTCCCGAATTACCATATATTCTCAGGCCAGTGGCAGCCTCAGTAGCCCATCGAGATGGGTGTTTGGGAGTCAGCAAAGACTTGGTTTTGAAGGTAAATATATAGATGACTGACAGTGTCTGGGAGTCAGCAAAGTCTCGTGGTTTTGTAGGTAAATATATAGAAGACTGACAGTGTCTGGGAGTCAGCAAAGTCGTGGTTTTGTAGGTAAATATATAGATGACTGACAGTGTCTGGGAGTCAGCAAAGTCTCGTGGTTTTGTAGGTAAATATATAGAAGACTGACAGTGTCAGGAGACAAACTTCTTCCTACAGAGGCGTCAGGGGGTCCGCTCGGCAGTCGAGGCGAAAGAACTATTAAAGCGATGCAGAAAAGTTTTCTTTGTGCGTCAAGAGCGGCGACAGCCATGGACAGAAGAGCTCATCAAGGCCCCCAGGTTTTAGATGAAATATAAAACGAGGTTATAAAGAGGATATAGAAATGTAAGGAGACGAGAGATAAGCTGAATTCATTTTCTTGGAAGAGGCGGAAAAGGGGGTGCTTTTTTTTTTTTTTTGGTTGTTCACAGTCCTTGGTGAAGGACATGAGGAAGTCCAGAATTCCACAGGTTAGGAGGGTGTAGGATGGAAGTAAACGCCACAACGAGGGAAGCTTTTAAGTTGCCAATGGTATGATTCCTGGTTCACTGAGCGATACGTTATATGGTATGCAACTGGCATGATGAAGGCGTGATGCTTTTGTGAGCACAATTTCTATTTTCTTTCCAAGGAAATCGAAATAGATGCATGGTGCATGCTGTAAGGCCCCGCAGGGGTTCTTCTAAAAGGGAAGACTTGCCCATAGTTACAATGCTAGTCACTGTCATTTCAGAACCATAGAGTAATTACACTATGATTTTCATTGTACTCTCTCTCTCTCTCTCTCTCTCTCTCTCTCTCTCTCTCTCTCTCTCTCTCTCTCTCTCTCTCTCTCTCTCTCTCTCTCTCTCTCTCCATCACGATCCGACACACACACACATTTATCTTGATCCTAATTCGATCCTTTTATATCGTTTTACCGTAGCAGCACTTAATTCCGTTCACACTACAGGATGTGTCATGATGACACCCCCACACCCCCACGTCATCACACAGACCCGTCCCTACCTCTCATTCCCAACCTGAGCGAAGAGGTGTATGTAAATCATACCATTATGACTCGTAACATTCGATAAGGACGCAAAGTTGTTTGTGCGAAAGCCTGTAAGTAACCGAGATGGGTAGAGAACATTTATTTACAGAAAGTTTTACGTAGAATACATACGGAAAACACGACTCAAAGACGTTGTCACCAAACGCATTGCCTCTTCGGTCCAGAAATACTTTGCGTTAGCATAGATAACGAAGCAGTCGCACTTAACCATTGAAAAACAGAAACGAAAATAAAACCCTCATTTTGCCCTCCGTAAATAAAACGTCCTCCACACACACACACACACACACACACACACACACACACACACACACACACACCAAAAAAAAGGGAAGACCAATATGGCACTCGAAGCAGTGCCAGTCATCTCGACTGAGGAGGAGGTACTGACAAGTGATGGCATTGGCACTCACATACCTCGCAGTAAACAAGGGCGCCATCCATATGTTGGAGGCCATGTAGCTGCTGTACACAGCTATATACCCACACTCATCCACGCCCAGCGAACCATGAATCTAGATGAAATGTGTCAGCCTTTACGAGACTCACAAGGCGACGATCGTGCGAAGAAACCCCCTCCCCCCCCACTTAGGATGAAAAGGGAAAAGGACTCTCTTATTTATAGACTATTGTATCAGAGTCTCCTATAAGTCTTGAGGTCGGTATCGGGAACTCATAAGTGTTTGAAAGCGTTTCAGATTCTGTTCAAAACGGACAACAGGATTCTACTGCGAGTTGACGCGGTCCATCCTTCAGATCCCTGCATAGAAGGGTCTTTTTTCTGCCCCGTTGATACATCGTATTGTGAATCATATACACTACCTGCATCTACCAAAGACTTCAACACTTTCGCTCGAATCGTGTGTGCTTTTTTCTCTCTATTTTCGTCGTTGACGGCAAAACCACAGATGAAGCGACCTGGTCGAAATGCGTATAAAAAGATATTCAAATGTAAATGATTTATACGACACCTGCGAAGCATTTTCTTCAGAGGATAAGATAAAGGATGTTTAGTATGATATGAAAATTGTGCTGGGGGCAGACTTACCCATTCTGGTGAAGTTATATGGGGATGGCTTGCTATACAGAGATGCTTATGCTATTTACAGTAGACTTCGCTGCTTTAAGGAGATGGTGTGTGTGTATATATAGAGGTGGCCTGTGTGAGATGCTGAGGTGGGTGTCCTGTTTTAAACCCTTGACGACAGTGTGTCCCCCTTGAGCACGAGTGTATGACCCTTGTGGATGACGGTACGACCCTTGAGCACGACTGTACGACCCTTGAGGAAGAGGATGCGACCCTTAGGTACGAGACTGTATGACCCTTGAAGAAGACGGTGCGACTCTTGAGTACGACTTTACGACCCTCGAGGAAAAGGGTGTGTGACCCTTGAATACGACTGTATGTCCCTTAAGACGACGGTGCGACCCTTGGGTACGACGATATGACCCTTGAGGAAGAGGGTGCGACTCTTGTGCACGACGAAATAAAAAAAAAAACGTATAGATATAATGACCAATTAAGATCCGATCAATGTTCACGACAATCATATCCAAGGGTCGTGCCCACGTACCTTAAGGGTCGTCCCATCGTACATGAAGATCAAATCGTCAGAGGCTGCCTGACCCACCACAGAGCACGTAGGGACAAATACCTGCCAGTTACTGCGCTCCAATGCAGCAAAGAATTACACTGGAGAAAAAATAAGTATTCGTACTTCTTAGAGCAGGGTTATAAGAGAGTGATAATGTACACGCGTGAGATGGTATGATTATTATCTATTAGAGAGGTACTTGTGTCGTGGATTTTCCACTCGTAGCCGCATTGGAGGGCGAACGCGCTGTGCACACCTTATCCCATCCCGTGGGCGGTGGCGCAAAAAGAGGATACAGAATGCACCTGAAAGAAAGGTCCAGGGACGAGAGGCATTCATGTGTTAACTCCAGGTTCTTTGTAGAGCGTCTAGTTTACACCTGCGACACAAGACGGCTATTTCAGGAAGAGGAAAATGCAAAAGAGACTGAGAGAAGATGAAAAGGACGAGTTGAAATAAGACTGTATTTTAGGGCGTTGAAGGTGGGGGGATGGATGCTTCTCAAGTAAGCATCCGTCAGCAGGTTCAGAAACAACAGGAAGGAGTTGAAGTGTTGAAAGGAATGGTGTAAAGAAAGTGGACGAGGACTGGAGAGCAAAGCTGGTGAAAAAATGCGATTTGATATGCGTTTGTTGGATGGATTAGAGTGAGAGGACATAAACACTTTTGAAATAAGGGGGGACGTAATCAGAGATTTAGAAGAATTACTGATATAAAAGGAGTATTTTGATTGATTATTAATTAGGTTATCAATTTTTAGACGTGAGGTCGAACCAACAGTATTTCTTTGAATCTTATAGGGTGGAAATTAGTGACGAGGGAGAGAAAGCGGAGAAAAGGTATAAAAAGTAATGTTGAAGATGATTCATGAGTCTTTCATAAAGTGGAATAAGACATCGGTACAAAGGAACAGGAGTGCCAATAATCATACTCGCTTTCCAAGACAGATGGAAGTTTGTGGAGTGCAAAAAAAAAAAAAGAGAATTAGAATATCTTTTATGTACTTGAGTGTTACGGGCAAAACGTGTGATTAGACAAGAAACTGAAGGACTTGAAGCAGCCCATATCCTCGTCTGTACCACTGCCCAGGACAATCTCCACCTTCAACAAGCATCACACTTCAGTAAAGCAAGAAAACTTTGTGTGTTTTTTTCCCTTGTCTTCTGCAGTGTTTTTTTTTCCTGCTACGTCATTCAAAATTTATTTCCAAGCCTCTCATAGCAAGAGCATCGAAGTGCAGAGCCGTAAGTGCTCATTAGACCATACCAATCGGGAATTATCTAAGCCAGTCTGTGAGAAAGGCCAATGCTACGGACATTTGAAGGAAGGAAATACCTCGGTTGAAAAATCCTCCTCCAAAACATCTCTATTTTCGTGTTTCTACTGACGGACTGGAAGGCGTGAGTAAAGTGAATGTAGTCACGCAACATTTGACAAAATGTTATGAATATTTGTGCAGAGAGGCTGTTCGTTCTGGCGGCGGTACTCATGACGCTCAAAATTGGTCATGTATGCTTGGCTTCGTGTGTTACCACAAGGGGTTCGAGGCACTGTAAGGCAATGCTGATTCTTAGGGGGGGAAACCAGTTCGTCATAGACTGTGCCCCACATGGGTCCACATACATGCATAGTGAGGGTGTATGTGGTCTTAGAATTAACTTCAACACCTGAAGAAGGTGTTACAGGTAATTAGGTTGGCGGCCTTAATGACCACCCTGGCAGTTGACAAGCCTGAAGTCCAAACAACCAGTCAACCAGCCAGTCAACTAAACAACCGTGCAATCAATCAACCAGGTTAACAAGCAATCAACCAACCATACAACTAAA
>NC_092292.1:13431495-13436495 GCF_036320965.1 Panulirus ornatus
GGTAGGGAGGGGAGTATGTAGCAGTGGGGGAGGAGTTAGTGGGTCAGTGTTTTAAGTACGAATGTATCTATTTCTCTATCCACTTATGTATGTATCGATCGATCTATCTGCCTATATACATCTAATATCTATCTTTCTGTGTGTCTGTCTGTCATCTCTCAGCTGGAGATGAGTTCAATTTTGATAAATCTATTTACATCACAACGAAAGAAAACGAGGCTTCAGTTTCGACTATGTGCCCAACCATTTAGAATCGTATCTTAATATATGTCCAGCTGGCTGAGGCACGAAACTATGAATATCTTTCTTTAACAGTGGACTGAAAGCGTGAAAGATATCAGTGAGTTCTTCTTGTGTGTGTGTGTGTGTGTGTGTGTTACAGACGTCTTGGATGTGTGGTGATCAGGGATGTGATACAGAAGCCCTAGGAGGCTGAAAGGGATTCTCTGCATCGATGGTCCAAGGTAGCTCAAGGGAAAACTGTGTTTCACTTAACAGTTTACTTGTGTCTGATATAGTGACAACCGTAAATGATTTATAATAGTCTTTTGTTAGCTGACCGTAAATGATTTATAACAGTCTTTTGTTAGTTGATGGTGTGAGAGAAGGTTATATCCAGGTTGCTATTGAAGCTAGGGAGGTAGAATGGCCCTTGCAAGTACCAGGTGATTCGAAACCTACGCAGGGATGTTGGTTGCATGGTTGGTAGGATGATGCGTATGTAAGATAACTAACAAGGCTGGAGGGTAGGTTACTGGGATGATGTCGAGAAGAATCGTAAACAATCAAGGATGGGTGTGATATGAGGAAGGAGATGGTTCCCAGAGCCAAGACAAGGGGGCTGAGTAAGTGCTCAGGTAACTAGGTCGGTAGTTAGCTGATAAGCGGAAAGATCAGTAGGTTAGGTTAGGTCGTTAGATGTTTAGTTGATCAGCTCGAATGTGGATAAGTAGTGTGTTGCGAGATGGCTTCGGTAAACGAATGTGGATAAGCAGTGTGTTGCGAGGTGGCTTCGGTCAGCAGGGAAAAAGATAGGGAAATAGATAAGAAAGATAAAGATATGCCACTCGTTTGACGTAGATAAAGCGATGTATAATCATCCATGACTGCGAAATCAAAGAGGAAATCTGATAATGCATCTATGTCTATACTGACTTTTATAGTTGTGTAAACATCCCACGTACCCACGAATCATAGACGTAATTCAAGAGTTACGTAGAAGTATCGTCCCCATATCTAAACGACTTCAACCAAAGCTCATATCTAAGAATGAGCTCATGAGCAGTACGCATACATAGTCCTCAAGTAATTAGATATCTTTGGAACGCTCGGGGGGAAATATTCTTACGAGTTTACGGTCGAATAATCAAGATGGCAGGAGGAGCTGCATGAGCATGGTATAGCCTCCCTTTGCTCTCATCTCCCGTCCGCCACAAGAGAGGGGGAACCTGTCGCCTCTAATATACGACACTCAAAGCACGTGCTATTGGCGGATGAGGACGCATCTTGCGAGGGTATACTCTCCCTTGCGGTCACACACACACACACACACACACACACACACACACACACACACACACACACACACACAGACACTCATCTACATGCGCTCCCCAAGCTTGTTCGTATGACTGACCTCTTCTGTCCCGTCTCATTGCCTCGGGGGTTAAGAATGGTGACCTGATGGAGTGGGGGGGAAAGGAGGGGGAAGGAAATAATATGAAAAGACAAAGACCATCACAAAGGAATATGAAGGGGCTCTAAATCACCACCACGCCTTGTTTCCTTGCTTCCCAGGGCTTGGCCAGGTCCGTCCGTCCCCCCCTTCACCCACCACCTCCTGACAACAGTTCTGAGAAACGAGGGACAAAAATGACGCCATTCTGAGCGACGAGGAGTGGATGACAAGTAGAACAAGACCTCAGGTGTCCGCCATATCTTCGTTCGTCGGGACATTTATAGTGCACAAGCAGAGGGACCTTCAGGGTGGGTGGGAGTGGGAAGGAGAGGGTGTCTTGGTTACCGTGTTACACTCTGTTGGTCGTCCTGCCACCTGCCTCATGCTATTGGCCTCTCTGTGGCTGAAGCTGTGGCTCTCTCTATTTTCTCTGTCTCTCTGTGTGGCTTAGGCTTTGGCTGTGTCTCTCTTTCTGTCTGTGGTTAAGGGTGTAGCTGTGCCTGTTTTTCTTCCTGTGGCTGAAGCTGTGGCCTCTCTCTCTCTCTCTCTCTCTCTCTCTCTCTCTCTCTCTCTCTATCTATCTATCTATCTATCTATCTATCTGTCTGTCTATCTATTTATCTGTCTATCTATCTATCTCATTCTCTTGTGACGGAGTTCTTTTTTATTTTTGTTATTCCACTTGAAGGTTGTGCCATTCGCTTTTTCTGGTTGAGACTGTGGCTGTGTTGTCCAGGGCTACAGCTGTCGCTGTAACAGTGGTTCTATCTGTAATTTCCTACCACCTGTGTCCCACTCTTGGTGATGATGTCTTTATTTGCAAATCCCTTTTTGTGTGTGGCTTTGACGATGGTACCAACCTGGTCTTCATGCCTGGGTTGTTTTTTTCTGTCCCTTTTATATTTTTTCCTGTGTGGATTACTACACTCAGTTTGTTTCTTGGTTGAAAGTGTATAGATGTCTTGTGTATGTTTCTGAGGCCCTGTCTCTCCTTACACTCTCCTTTCTCTTTATGTCTCTATTTCTCTCTCTCTCTCTCTCTCTCTCTCTCTCTCTCTCTCTCTCTCTCTCTCTCTCTCTCTCTCTCTCTCTCTCTCTCTTTCTCTCTCTCTCTCACACTCCCTCTCTCACCTCGAGCCACCCAGAGGAACTCCCTCTCACCTGCGTACCTCCGTGGCGCAGGCTGGTGTACACCTTTTGATGCCTCCAGCAAGCAGAACCTTGGTCGTCACCTCCCTGACATCTGACAGCCACACGGCGGTGCTCGAGGCGTCTTTGCTCCTCATTAGCATCTTGGGGAAGGGAAGTGGAGGAGATGAAGATGATGGAGGTGTCGCTAGTGAGCAGATGAAGATGTCACCTGCTGGGGAAGGGGGGAATAATAAGGGAAGATGAAGATGGTGGTGGACGAAATGAAAATAATGAGTGGCAGTGAGGAAGATGGGGACCTGAGGACGTTGTAGGAGGGTGAGGAGGTGGTGGAGAACGGTAGAGAGAAATGTGGAAAAGTCTTTATAGAAGAGGAGGTAGAAGGGGAAGGATGATGAAAAAAGAGAAGAATAGAAGAAGAAGAAGAAGGAGGAGGGAGAGATAGGGAGAACTTTACCTTGTATCTCTAGCATTCTACCTTATATCGCTTGTACTTCACCTTATACCAGAAGACTTTCACCTTATACCGCTTGTACTTCACCTTATACCACAAGTACTTCAGCTTTCGACTATGTGCCTTATCAACACAGCTTCACCTCTGACACTTCATCTCGAGCCATCAACATCACCACTTCACCTGAAGTCGTCAACGCTTCACATACTGCCATCATCACTGCACGTCAAGGAATCATCAACAGTTTACGTGAAGACACGTCATCAACACTTCATCATCACTCAACGGTACGACATCAACACTTCACCTCGCATCATCAACACTTCATCGTCACTCAACGGTACGACATCAACACTTCACCTCGCGTCATCAACACTTCATCATCACTCAACGGTACGACATCAACACTTCACCTCGCGTCATCAACACTTCATCATCACTCACCTCGCGTCATCAACACTTCATCATCACTCATCTCGCGTCATCAACACTTCATCATCACTCAACGGTACGACATCAACACTTCACCTCGTGTCATTCACGCTTCCCCCCAGCTTCATCAACCCTCTACTGGAGGACATGAACACTTCGTTCCACACTTCACCTAATACATTTCCCCTCAACAACCACTCTCCACTTCCTCTCGAAGGTGCTATTGTCGCTCGAGTTAAGAATTCTTGTCTCGTTTTTTTTTTGTAAAGTAAAAAAAAAATCGCTTTTGTTACTTTCTTACTTGCGAGTGTATCTAATTTAAACGACTCGACTTGATTTTAATCGATATATTACATAAATCTATTTAAACGCTATCATTCACTTCTATCTGGATAGATAACAGATACTGTGGTCTTTGACTGGCGTTTCACAAGTTAAATAAAACGCCGCTTGAACAGACCCTTCGAAATAACGTACCCTTGTCTCCCCGGGAACCTGCCTTTCTAAGAACCCCTCCATCCGTCTCTTTTGGGCAAAATGCGTTCAAATCTCCTCTCTCTCCCTTCTCTCTCTCTCTCTCTCTCTCTCTCTCTCTCTCTCTCTCTCTCTCTCTCCCCCTCCTTTCGTCTAAAAAATTCCTCCTCACCTTTGATCGGGTGTCGCGGGAGGGTTGAGACAGACTTGATTTATTCATTACGATGCTTAAAGCTGGAAAATGGGTTGTGAATCGCTTGTTTTCCGAGGCAAAGGGACTTTTTCGGTATGAAGCTTATACATTGCCGATGATGGTGTGAAATAGTCAGTGGAGGGAGAGGCGGTCGTGGCCACCAAGGAAGAACACAGGGGGGTTAGAGAAGGGTTTCGAAGCTGTTCGATCACAGGATAAAGATTTAACAGGTTTATACATTGGTTTTCCATCATGTGATGTGCTGCTTTGGTAGGTTCTGATACCAAGTGGGGGGAAAAAAAAGAGTACATGTCTAGTAATTCTTAATTTTTGTTTTCATTTTCACGAATGTTACCATCTTTATATTTTCTATGTTAGCTGAAGCGACACAGGCAAGTGAAAGCTCTGATCAAAGCCATCTTATTAACACGGCATATATATATATATATATATATATATATATATATATATATATATATATATATATATATATATATTCCTATGAGTCCACGGGGGAAATGAAACACGAAAAGTTCCCAAGTGCACTTTCGTGTAATATATATATATATATATATATATATATATATATATATATATATATATATATATATATATATATA
>NC_092292.1:13441495-13488995 GCF_036320965.1 Panulirus ornatus
CTAATCCTGGTAGGTATAGAGGGAGGATCGAGTGTACCCTTCTGTTTTTTTTATATTCGTAGATCCTTACTTGGGTACCACAACTGTGGTAGACCTCACCATCCCGCCCTCCCTCCCACAGTACCTCCTCATCCTTGACAGTGTGGACATCCCTGATCCCTGGCGCGTGTGTGTGTGTGTGGGTCTCTCCCAAGGATCATCACCACCTGTGGAGCCAGGATCTTACCCCTCCTCCTCCAACGTCTCGGAGTGTGTGTGTGTGTGTGTGTGTGTGTGTGTGTGTGTGTGTGTGTGTGTGTGTGTGTGTGGTCAGCTATGACCTCTGGCGTGTGACTCTCCCGGGTGTGCCTGTGGCCGGGCCAGTGGTCATGTGTGGGTGGTGTCTGGTGTCCGCCTGACCACCACCCCAGCCACACGCTGCTGGCCGCCTCCCCTCCCCAAGCAGGGCAACTTTTTCTGAACGTTTCGTCAGTTCTGTACCCACTTTATGTTCTGTACCTCCCTCCAACTCCCCTGAGACATGTACCCTTCGTCTGTGTCTGTGTCTGAGCGGACAAACAGACATTAGATGGACAAACAAACTGTATATAGACAAATAGAAGACATTAGATAGACAAACAGACATTAGATGGACAAACAGACAGTATATACACAAACAGACATCAGATAGAAACAGGCATTAGATAAGCAAACAGACATTAAATGTACAGACAGTATATAGACAAACAGAAGGCATTAGACAGCCAAATAGAAGACATTAGATAGACAAACAGAAGACATTAGATAGACAAACAGAAGACATTAGACAGTCAAACAGAAGACATTAGATAGGCAAAACAAACATTAGAAAACCACAAACACCTCTCGTCAGTGGTTGTGAGGTGTAGCCGATAACCGCGAAGTTTGATTTCGTGTCGTTAATTTGGCATTTGTCTCGAGGTACATCAGTAACCCACCTTGTGGTCGTACCTTCGTGTTTCCAGGGGTCGTCCTACCTTCGTGCCTCAAGATTAGACCAATGGACCCTAGTGGGTCGTCCCTTGGCGCGCGCGCGCGAAGGGTCGTGACGTAGTGTTCAAAGGTCGTATTCTCTCGGTCAAGGATGGTCCAGCGTTGCTCAAAGGGGAAATGTAGCTACAATGGTTAGTTTGTTTTTAAGGTATGTATTGTCTAGATACGCATAGACGAAGACAGTAAACGGTTCTGAGGGATTATAAAGAAAACGGACTGGGGTGGGGTGGTTTAAAGACGTTAGGTTTTAAATTTTAAGAAAACGGACTGGGGATTCAAAGCCTTTAGTTTTTGAATTTCAAGAAAATGGACTGGGATTGAAAAGTCGTCGGTTCGATTCTCATCTATGGCGGAAGGTGTTTACTTATATATGGTTTTTTCCCATAGGGCTCAAAATTGGGTTCGTGTGGGTTGAGTTTGGCTAGGTTTCATAGGGATATAAGTGGATAGAATCTGCCAGGATGAGAGGGAAGGGAGGAAGGGAGGGGAGTTACCTACCTTTTCCCAACCACTTATGGAAAATGGGAAGGTAAATAGTTCACTTCTGGCATGTCACCAAATGCCCCCTCCCTCTCTCACCCACCTCACAGACACTACCCCATCCCCTTCACCTTCCGGACGGGCTTGGGTGACCATGGGCGTGAAGGGAGGAGGAAGAAGAAGAAGAAGAAGAGCAGGTTCAGCTAAAGAGCAGTACCAGCAGGGGTGCCTCAGGGGGGAAAATGACCAGCAAATTGCCAGACGAAGGGATGATCACAAGGGTCAAGCAAAGGTTAATTGGCGATGACCAGAGACGCTACTGTCTTTGTGGACGCCAGTGGCTTTCACACACACACACACATACACACACACACACACACACACACACACACACACACACACACACACACACACACACACACACGCGCGCACAGGTAGGAGCGAGAGAGAGAGAGAGAGAGAGAGAGAGAGAGAGAGAGAGAGAGAGAGAGAGAGAGAGAGTAGCAGAGATGAGGAACAAGTGTCTCTCCTCTCCGTTACGACCCGGAAGTCATCGTCAGGTCTCCTAGGGGGTCACACTTGGGGGTCATCCTCCTTCCTGTCCCTGACCTGTTGTGTGTTATTGACTCATTCTTAGGTCACGGGGGAGGGAGAGTCGGTGAGGCAAAGGTTATTTACGACTTACCAGACACTGTCAGTCGCCAGTGTACATTTCTCTTCACTTATGAGTAAAGGACTGTATAAATGACGCCTTCGGACGACCATGGATGTGTCGTAGTGGTTGTAAGTGTAGTGACAATAACAATTATGACATGCCAGTTCAAGTGGAGGATGACTGGGTATGTGTGTTGAGTGTGATGGAGCGCCA
The DNA here is from genome assembly GCF_036320965.1 of Panulirus ornatus. Classification (NCBI taxonomy): domain Eukaryota; kingdom Metazoa; phylum Arthropoda; class Malacostraca; order Decapoda; family Palinuridae; genus Panulirus; species Panulirus ornatus. The sequence continues at coordinate 13,443,855 of NC_092292.1, forward strand.
GTCGTAGCGACAATGTCAGTGTGAATGTGATAAGAGTGAGTGGGGTCATAACTCACACTGATAGTATGGATATACAGCGGGCGATGGTGTACAGATGCATTCAGAGTGTCCCTTCGTGGGTGTAGTGATAGGGACGGTGTGCGTAGGTGTAGTGATAGGGACGATGTGTGTAGGTGTAGTGATAGGGACTGTGTGTGTAGGTGTAGTGATAAGGACGATGTGTGTAGGTGTAGTGATAGGGACTGTGTGTGTAGGTGTAGCGATAGAGACTGTGTTTAGGTGTAGTGATAGGGACTGTGTGTTTAGGTGTAGTGATAAGGAAATGTGCGAGTAGGTGTAGTGATAGGAACTCTGTGTTTAGGTGTAGAGATAGGGACTGTGTGTGTGTAGGTGTAGTTATAGAGACAGTATGCAATGATAGTGACTGTGTGTACGCAGTGATAATGATTGTGTGTAGGTGTCGTGGTAGGGATTGTGTGTGTGGGTGTAGTGATAAGGACAGTGAAAGTAGGTGTAGTGGCTGATTATATGTGTAAGTGTACTGGTGGGGAGAGTATACAGGCGTAGTGACAGGAACTGAGTATGGACGTGGAGTGTTAGTGACGATGTGTGTAGGTGTAGGGAAAGTGACTATGTGTATTGACAGTGAGAGTGCATAGGTACACCGAGAGTAGCTGTGTAAGTGTATTGAGTGCAACGGCCTTCAAGTGAACCCGAAGATATCGCAAATTACGAAAGAAAAAAATTAGTGTATGAGGAGCCGTTGTATTTATATCATCCCTCACTACCCCTTACACACCCCAGCCTCTCACTTCCTCTCTCCCTACAAAGCCATGCTCTCTCTCTCTCTCTCTCTCTCTCTCTCTCTCTCTCTCTCTCTCTCTCTCTCTCTCTCTCTCTCTCTCTCTCTCCACCACGTCTCTAAATCCCTTGTCCTTCCTCCTCCTCTCCTCCATCTCCTCCTCCTCCTCCTCCTTCCCCGAACCCACCCTTCCCATGGCTTTGGGAGGAGGAGGGCCACGTCTCCCTCTGGCCTAATTCCCCACCGGAAGCTACGCGAGACGTGGGAGGAGGAGGAGGAGGGGGGGGAGGAGGGGCGCAGGGCCAGCCGTCCGCCAGTCGGGTGTTGGGTGTCATGAGCTAACACCCCCCCCCTACCCCCCTGCCCCCCCTCTTGTACATGCGTATGTCTGCTCTTGTACGTCCTGCGCGTGAGGGGAGAAAAAAAAAATCACGTAATCTACGCCTATATTTGTGATAGGCCTGATAGCGATAGATAGATAGATAGATGGGGGTGGGTGGCGGGTCATGAAGGTAGAGGAGTGGATGACGAGGTGGAAAGGAGGGAGGAAGGGGAGGAGTAGGGTTGGTGGGGAGGTGGTCAGGTGAGTGATGTGGGAGGGGAGGTCACACACACCCGCCCGTCTTACGTCCACTGCTAATTGCTCGTCTTAACCCCACGTCTGCTGGTGTGGTGAGGGGGTCCGGCGCCATGACTGCCTTCTGCCTTCACTGGCAGAGAAATTGAACGTGTGATTTATAGATAGATAGAAAGATAGATAGATAAATAGATTGATACATACATACATACATACATACATACATACATACATCGATAGATAGATGGATAGATAGATGGATAGATAGATAGATAGATAGATACATACATACATACATCGATAGATAGATAGATAGATAGACAGGTAGATACATACATACATACATACATACATACATACATACATACATACATACATACATCGATAGCTAGATAGATAGATCGATAGATAGATGGATACATCGATAGGTAGATAGTTAGATACATGATTAAAAAGGGTAGGGAATAGATAGATAATGATGTGAAATAAATGGGTTGATAGAAGAAAATAGAATAGAAAATCCCTTTAAAGTTTAAAAGGGGGGTTTGTGTGGATAAAATTAGGGTTCAGGAATCTTTAAAAAAATACATGTGGGTTGGGGGATAATAGATAGGTTTTAAAGGGAGATACATTTCTCCTTTTGATGATTAAAATGTGGATTAATAATTAAAAATTTCATGTAGCTGATTTAAAAGATGAAATGATGGGTTGAAGATGGGTGATTTTAAAAGGTTTAGAGGAAAATAATTTGGGGAAAATTTAAATAATGTTTTTAATAGAAATTTTTAAAACTCGGTTAAAAGATTGGGTTTTTAAGGGAAGGGAAAAAAAAAAGGAAAAGTAGTTGCAAGGAGTTAATTAAACTGGATGGGAAAATGTAAAGGGGTTTTCCCTTCTAAAAACTCCTACCCATAATTTAAAACAACCTCCCTAGTTTTTGTAAATTTAAAACATAATTTACTTTAAAAATAAAATTTTTTCTTTACTTCGAAGGTTTGGAAGAAAAGGAAAAAAAAACAAAATCATCATTTTCTCCCAAAATAAATTCAAAATTCTCAACTCACATTCACTCTCAAGCTGGTCATCATTGCTCAACTCACATTCACTCTCAAGCTGTCATCATTGCTCAACTCACATTCACTCTCAAGCTGGTCATCATTGCTCAACTCACATTCACTCTCAAGCTGGTCATCATTGCTCAACTCACATTCACTCTCAAGCTGGTCATCATTGCTCAACTCACATTCACTCTCAAGCTGGTCATCATTGCTCAACTCACATTCACTCTCAAGCTGGTCATCATTGCTCAACTCACATTCACTCTCAAGCTGGTCACGTATACGTAATACTAGAGCACCCAATACACAGGCAGGCCCCCGCAGACCATCCTGTCGCATCCCTCAACCGCGTTATCTTAATTCCAGTATTACTTCAAGGCTGCCTCCATTGCAGTATACGCCTGTATATCTAAACGTACCCGTATGGTTTTGCTATCCTCCCTGTCTCTTACTTAAGGACACTACTTCGACACTACTTCGGTGTCTTCTCCAACAGCAGATAAACCTCGCTCATGGACCATCAGGTCTCTGTCATCTGTCCCCTCCCGCCCACGTAACCCCTTTACGTATTCTTATTTGCTGAGGTGGAAGAAGAGTCTACAGAGCCATCATAGGTGTTTTCTATCTCAGCGTGGTCTTAAGGTGACCTTCCCCGCCCTTCCCCACCCAGGATGGCCTCGGCTGACCCGGACTGACCCCCCTCAGGGTCTGGTGCCCGAGGGCTGAGGGAGGTGAGAAGGCACAGAGTCGGGTTGTAATGGTTGGTGAGGAGGTTGTGTCTCATGTTAATTGTCTCCCTGGCCTTCAGTGCATGGCTCTTTTTTCTCTCTCTCTGCTTCTGAGAGAAAGTTTTTTTTTTTTCTTTCTTCTTGTTCCATTTTTCCTCTCTCACAGTTGTCTTTACGTCACGGAAGAAAAGAAAAAAGAGGGAAAAGAAATAGTTTTGCGGGTGGTTTACTCTGAAGCAAGTGTAAATTTTTTTTTTTTTCAACCTTTGCAGTCTGTTCAGTAAAGCGTCTATCATTATCATCATTATCATCATATCATTATCATTATTGTTATCATTATCGTCATCATTATCATGACTATCATCATTATTATCATCAGGTGATAACTGTTATCATCACCTACCCAGTGACATCTCTGTGAGCATCTTGGTATATGAATACGTCAGGAAGGAGGAGAGTAAGCAAGCTCATAAATTCCTGGTACGTATTCATCCACTCCGTGAATACATTTTCTATGAGTCAACGTAATAAGCTTACAGCGAAAGTGACTTTTCTTTCCCCGAAAGCTTATCTTCCGGACCACAAACTGATCTGAGGTTAATATATATATATATATATATATATGTGTATAGTGAGTATATATATATATATATATATATATATATATATTCCAATGAGTCCACGGGGAAATATCTTGATCATGCACAAAATTGTGATCCTTTCCAGTATATATATATATATATATATATATATATATATATATATATATATATATATATATATATATATATACTTCCAGCTCCAGGAGTCCCTTCTGTCTTTATGAGGTTCTTGCAGCGCTCAGAAAGCCGGCCATGTCCACTGGTCGGGACCATCGGTTATAAAGTATATTGAAGTTGTTTGTGTGTGTATGTGTGTGTGTGTGTGTGTGTGTGTGTGTGTGTGTGTGTGTGTGTGTGTGTGTACGTATTATAACGATTTTTCACCTAGTTGTTTATCATTTATATACAAACTGCTTTTCATCCTCTGTAAAACTTATAAAGAGAGAGAATATACATAACCATACACTTTTTACTCATTTCTTTTACCATTTCAACCCATCCCTTACCCCTACCTCTTCCTCCTCTCCTCGAACTCCCTAGGTATAAAAAGAAAAGAGTATACGAACCCTCGAAACATATGCTTCGAAGCGTTTCATCCTCTGCAACGCTCTGTATAAACAGATAAAATAACTCTCGTATGGCTCTGAGACGCGGGGGTAGCCGGATATGGAGCGGACGAGTCCACATTAGACCAAGTTAGCCAGGAACAAAGTCCAATTTCCACAGTGGCCCGGGGAGCGAGTGTGACACGTCATGCCCCATCCGCCACAGCCACAGCTGGTCCCACTACGCCCACACTTGAGACCATGGTCTCTACCCACAGTATTACCTGTACACCCTCACAGACCACAAGTCTACGCACTCCACTGTGTTTCTCCTGTGCTCGCACTTGCCTTCAGCTGATTCACAATGCGCATACCCGCTCTCTGCCCACACCCACAGTTTAAACTGCACCCTACTGCCCACGCTCACAGCTTAAACTGCAGCACACTACCCACGCCTGCAGCTTAAACTGCTTTCCACTACCCACGCCCACAGTTTAAACTACACCTAGTTACTCACGCCCACTCAAACCCATGACCAAAGCTCGAAGTAGACTCCACTTCCCACGCCCACAGCTTAAACTGCACCCCACTCATTACCCACGCCCACAGCTTAAACTGCACCCTACTCATTACCCACGCCCACAGCTTAAACTACGTCCCACTACCCACGCCCACAGCTTAAACTACGTCCTACTACCCACGCCCACAGCTTAAACTACACCCTACTACCTACAACTGTCTTCCCCCAACTACACCCACACTACACCAGGACCTGGCTAACTGTGGGTCACACCCTGCCAGGAGGTTGTAGGTGTATCTGTGTGTGTGTGTGTGTGTGTGTGTGTGTGTGTCTGTGTGTCTGTGTTTCCCATGACCGTGAGGGTAAGCAGAGATGGCCATGTGGAGAACCCCGTCAGTTATGACGTATTATGAACCCCCCCACACACCCTCTAACCCTCCAACACCCTCCCTCTCCACACACACACATTCCTCCCCCTGACCCCCACCTGACCCCGGTCTGACCCCGGCTTGACCCCGCCGCCCGACACGCCAGGCAGACAAAGGCGTAACCCACATGTTCCACTATGAGAGATGGTTAGGATTGAACCTTTCCTCACTTCAACTCCCCACCTGAAAGAGCTCTGTGAGATAAAGGATACGAATCTCTCTCTCCGTCACACGAATCTCTTGCTCCGTCATACGAATCTCTCGTTTCTTCATATGAATCTCTCGTGTCGTCATACGAATCTCTTAGCTCCGTCATACGAATCTCTCGTTCCGTCATACGAATGTCTCTTGTCGTCACACGAATCTCTTAGCTCCGTCATACGAATCTCTCGTTTCGTCTCACGAATCTCTTGCTCTGTCATACGAATCTCTATACATCATACGAATCTCTAGTTTCGTCACACGAATTTCTCGTTACATCATACGAATCTCTAGTTTCGTCATACGAATCTCTCGTTGCATCACACGAATTTCTCGTTACATCATACGAATCTCTAGTTTCGTCACACGAATCTCTCGTTACATCATACGAATCTCTCGTTACATCATACGAATCTCTCGTTACATCATACGAATCTCTAGTTTCGTCACACGAATCTCTCGTTACATCATACGAATCTCTCGTTACATCATACGAATCTCTCGTTACATCATACGAATCTCTCGTTACATCATACGAATCTCTCGTTACATCATACGAATCTCTAGTTCCGTCAAACGAATCTCTCGTTTCGTCACACGAATACGATTGTAGGGATATTCCTCCTACTATCTCACGAATACATCGAGGTTTCATCTGATTCTCTGTAGATTCACTTAGCATGTATTTAGAGACCGCAATTGCCTTCGGAGCGGTTTCTTCCATTTGCGGTTTCATATAGAAAACGATGACTTAGAGAACTCAGGAACCACAAAGGCCAATTTGGTCATAAACGAAAAAAAAAAATGGTATAATTGCTATTACGGTCGGATACCAGTACACAAGACGTATAGACTTACGCCCATATGTAGTGTTCTAAAGACGCAGTCGCCATACGCGGACCACAGAGGTGGCCTGTTGACCCTCTCGGAGTACGTTGGTTACGTACGACCCGTGCGCACGTCGGTACGACCCTAGAGCACTTTAAGTACGACCCTTGAGCACGTCGGTACGACCCTGGAGCACGTCGGTACGACCCTTGAGCATGTAGGTACGACCCTAAAGGACTTTAAGTACGACCCTGGAGCACGTCGGTACGACCATTGAGCATGTCGGTACGACCTTCGGGGTGCGATGACCTGGCCTTAAACCTGATTATTAAGGGTCAGGTCAAGGCCAAGCCCAGTGGGTATCTTTGTCGTGCTCAAGGGTCGTACCGTCGTGCCCAAGGGTCGTACCGTCGTGCTCAAGGACCGCACCTTCGTTCTCAAGGATCGTACCGTCCTTCTCAAGGATCGTACCATCGTGCTCAAAGATCGCACCGTCGTGCTCAAGGGTCGCACGTTCGTGCCCAAGACGTTAACTGCACCATTGGCTTCGCTATAATAACTTTCCAATTTTATAGACAACCGTCACTCATCCCTTGAAGATCATTTTCAGGTGTAATGATACAGAAAAGAAAAAAAGAAATCATCAATTCACTCGTTACTTGAAGTAATTCTCTTTTATATAATTCGTTATAGACTTCTACTTAAGACATTGCGACACACACCTTTCATCATCTTCTTGGGCTATGTTTGGCATTAACACTGCATTTCTATCCATGATATTAGAAGCGAAATGACTTTATAGGGTTCCATATATCAAAGTATATCACTATATGGCATAGTGACATACGCTTTCTTCATGTATAGTTTGAGGCTGTGAGTTAGGGGAAATAATTCTGTATATATGGGTAATTGGGGCAGTGATCGTAACAGATGTATTACCTTTACTACAAGATTTTGTAGTAGTAGTAGTAGTAGTAGTGATAGTGGTAGTAATAGTAGTACAACTTTTATAGTAGCAGTAGTAGCAGCAGTAGTAGTAGTAGTAGTAGTAGTGGTAGTAGTAGTAGTAGTAGTAGCTACCTCAATATTACCAGCGACGAGATTGTAATTGGTTCTTCCCTAAAAAACCCCGGCAGAGACGCAAGTCACCATTATTAAAGGGGGCAGTGGAGAAGGCCAGGAGCGATACTGTGTGGGCTAATGGAGCCCATTATCCCCCCGTCGCTTGAGCCAATTACACGCCTCGTTACCAGGCGATTGATGGCCCTGACCAATGAGAGAGAGAGAGCGAGATGAGTGGATGAAATACGAGCAATAGTAAAAAAAAAAAAGAAAACGGTGCAAATAATGGACCTACACGCCATTTTCTCTTAAAATCATCTCAGTAGACTGCTACTTTGCTAAGTAACAATTAGTAGGACACTAGATAATTATTATTTTTTTGTCAATATTTGATGAGTCAGTTGACGACATCTATCATATCTTAATCATAATCTTAAAGATAATCCATTGGGGTTATTTTATAATATATAATCCGTATTTAAATAATTCTTTGGAAATACAGGTCTGTCCATTGCATTCGAATTGTGTAGGACGTAAATGATATGAATTTGATATGATATCGAATCGAATTCTTCAAATGCTGTTTGTTCTCTAGATCCCAAACCCCCCTTAACAATGACCCGTTAAAGATAACTGAACTAGAAACTTCAACTTGGTATAAGATATCATTGAAATGACGCCAAGATAAGGATTAAGATACGAAGTTACATTTTCTCGTAGGAACATAGTGTTTCAGAGAACAATACTAGATGCTAAATATTCATATGAACTAGAGTATCTTTAATCAGGTAATGTATGCGTGATATCTGTTTACGTCTTAAGAACTCCGGGGATCGAACCCCGGCTGTCACAGTGACGAAACAGGGTTCGATTCTCGTAGGGGGGCCAGTCTTAGAGAATACGATACGATATGTGTGTGTGTTACGTGAGTCGTATGTTTATCAAAGCAGATACGAAAGGTACTTAAGTAAAGATCTAATGAATGATTATACTTATAACTAAATACTTATGACTAAGTTATCATCATAACTTGATAAATACTTATGACTAAGTTATCATCATAACTTAATAAATACTTATGACTAAGTTATCATCATAACTTAATAAATACTTATGACTAAGTTATCATCATAACTTAATTGCCTGACGAGTCTGTACGAAACTGTAAACGACACTGAATCACATCTACGTAGTCGCCGTTTCCCAGTGAGATTTGGATATCAATTTTGCGAGGATCATGGAGCAGGGAGGTTATGCCCCATGTTATAGGTGTATAGTTCCCTGATCAGTTCTACACGGCCTTTGGCCTCACCTCTTTAGACTCTAGTACTGTGGCCTCTGTAGCTCGAAGCGATCGAGTAGTTTTTGAGTCGGATGCGCGTCTGTCTCTCGTGTATGGATCTATTCGTCCCTCGGCCTCTGTGTCTCGTTTGTCTATGTTTATCCATAATTCCGTCCGCCTTTTTGCCTTGTTTATCTATGCACAGGATCTTCACTGGCTACGTCTCTTCGTTGTATATCAACTGTTATATTTCTCTCTTGTGTCTCCCCTGATGATGTGATTATTACACGAAAGTGCACTTGGGAACTTACCATGTTTCATTTCCCCGTGGACTCATAGGAATATATAATTTTCCAAAAAGGAACAGAGAAGACCAATTGAGGATATACCCTCTGAGGCTCACTCCTCAGTTCTTAACGCCACCTCGCTAACGCTGGATAAGGCGAATATGTATGAATATATTATATATATATATATATATATATATATATATATATAGTATGTATTTATGCGTTCGTATGCATCATATACGTTGTATGCAAGGGTGTGTACCTGCGCAGTGAGAGCAAGTGATCATATGCTGCGCTTCGATCGTAGAATCCATCACTTCATTGTCAAATGCGGAATGGGCACCTCTGACTCCTTCTCGCTGGTTGGCTTACGCCCTTGTGCCACCGGCACCGGGTCATGAACCTGTTTCCCCTCGGGCACTGTCCGTCCCCTCAGTGGCCGAGGTGAGGGTAGTCTCCCCTCTGAACCCCAGCCCGGCCTGGTGACCCCCGTTATGACCTCTTATGACACATTACACCACACGACACATGACACTCCTTGCCACTGCTCGCCAGACGGTATCACTAGAACCCCGAGGAGGGCTAAAATAACTGTAATTATAAACGTACATACGACTTTATCTCAGAGACAAATAGTTCTATATCTAATAGGTATCTAAAGATATCTCTACATCTGGGTTGGATGTCGTCTTATATGTAATTAGATTCGGTTAAATGGTCTTGCGTGTCTCTGAAACGAAAACATTGGTAAATCATGTTAAGTATTCGGACGCCAAGACCCGGTCTTGCCTTTGGTCATCCGGTGTGGCCCTGAGACTTGCATTTACGCTCTGTAAATGCGTGTGGTAAATACCTGTAAATACCACCACGAGAGACTCTACCGTGACTCCTCCTTCTCTCCATCCCCAACCTTCCTTCCTTCCCTTCCTCCTCCTCCTTCTCCCCCACGCCTTCCTCCTCCCTCTACCCCCTCACCCTCACCTTCCTCTCCCTTCCCCACCACTGCCTGGGAACGAGGAGAGAGAGAGAGGGAGGGGGTGTGTGTTCCACCCCACCACCCACTCCCTCCCTCAATCTTTGTCCCTCCCTTCTAGTCATGGGAAACTGCCCACTCAAACCTCTCCTAGACGACGCCCTCCCTCCTCCCCCACTCCGCTCCCAGCTCCACTGACCCTTTCGCTCTGTGTCCATCTCTCTCTCTCTCTCTCTCTCTCTCTCTCTCTCTCTCTCTCTCTCTCTCTCTCTCTCTCTCTCTCTCTCTCTCTCTCTCTCTCTCTCGTCGATTACAAGCCCATAGCATCACCAGTGTTCCATCTGAAGTGCGAGACTACATCATTGCACTTAGAATTCTAGAGAACATGGAGGCTTTAACGTGACTTTGACAAGATCTCTCCTTCCCTTTATACTTCAGTGTTCTAAATCTTTTTTGTTTTGTGGTCTCTCTTGCCATTGTCATAATCCTGACAGTATTCTCTCCCTTGATAAATATCTATTTCTGATTATCTATTTAAGGCCAATATAACTTTTTTTTTCATCACCCTACACCCCTCTCATGTCCCAGTCGCGTTTGCTTAAGATCCACTTTATCATTTGGTGGAGTAGATCCACTGGTTGTATCAAACAGCCATTTCAAACTGGGGGGGGGGGGGGAATTATTTGGGAAGGAGTGAAGATAGACACTGCGTAAAACTTTGTAACCATTAGATACACAATTTGATTATTATATGAAGGTTAGATCTTGACTATATCATGTAATTGCTCATCACGTACAATACGCGCATGCGATTCTACTCTCGTGGGGTGCCCCATCTCTTCAACCTTATCCTAAAACTTTTCAAACTTTTGTATGCCGTCAGCATTCACGGTTTCATCACTCGTTATGCCACATTCGCCGACTACCCCTATACCATAAAGGTATTCTAAGCCTGTGTAGGTCAGTGTCCACACCTTTAGGCAAGTCATCCACATAGATCAGGAAGAGTGATGGCCCAAGGACAGACCCCTGCGGCAATCTACTGGTGACCTCGAATCCATTCTGAGAAGGCTTCTCTGACATGCGTTTTCTTTTTTTTGAATCCCTTCCACAGAGACGATCTTCCGTCCGTGTGACGTAGTATCAGATGTTTCATGGCCGTCCAGCATCGAGGTCCTATATCGCCGTGTACTGTCTTTATTATCTTATATTTAGTCGAGTTGAATTTCATCACCCACACGAAAGATCAATCGTGGTGTATGTCAACGTCTTCTTGTACGTTGGTAAGGACAGTACGTCCTTATACTATGTACGGTAAGGACAGTACGTCCCTACATTACGTACGTTAAGGACAGTACGTCCCTACATTACGTACGTTAAGGACAGTACGTCCCTACATTACGTACATTAAGGACAGTACGTCCCTACATTACGTACGGTTAAGGACAGTACGTCCCCACATTACGTACATTAAGGACAGTACGTCCCTGCATTACGTACATTAAGGACAGTACGTCCCTACATTACGTACGTTAAGGACAGTACGTCCCTACATTACGTACGTTAAGAACAGCATCTTCCTGCATGACTACGTTCCTTGCCTCATATACGACGAGGGACGGTACTTTACGTTCCTCCGTCGTGCTCGGGAGGGATGACTATCATCTCTCCGCGTCATGCATGTTTAGAACAGTATGTCCTCTTACGATATGCACGACTCAAATAGTATATCATTAAGCCATGAACTCCCCGAAGCCGGTGTATCCTCGCGTCACGCGCGCCAGAGACAAGTCATCTCCCTCCGCTTATGTACCCGGGAGGACCAGCATGTTATTACGGCACTAAGCACACCTCTATAAGACGTAACCGGGGTATTTTTTAAGCTTGCGGTGCAAAGGATGTTACCTTCGTGTGGAAAGGAGTACTTGGAAAAGTGGGCAAACTTAGCTTCTCTACCGCCTTGCGCCAGGCAAGGAGACAGCAGCATAGATCTAGAATACTTGTCACTACAGTTGAGTTACAGTATGTCAGTCATACAACAACAGTAAGGCGAAGAGACACACTCCCCCCAACAGAGGTGTCGGTGCTGGAGTGGTGAGGACGGTGGACCTACGCCAAGAAGAAGATGAGGCGAACCTTAAATCCCTCCAATGGGTTGTCGCACCCATAGACACCGAAGGGGTTCCCCTTGACCGACACTTGCATGGGTTCCAGATTCGGCCTTCGTGGTTATATTTTTGTCGTCACTTGTAGGGTGTGTTCCTTTTAAGGGACTTCTCACTTCTGGATGTAAGGTCCTGCTCCTTTACGCAGCGCAGAGCAACTGACTCTGAGGTTTGCATTTAGGAATAGATGGTTTAGCCATCACGTCAAAAGCCGCCAGGATCTTACAATTCCTCCCTGACGTCAGAATTCATCCACTCGGACCCTTCAGCTCTGGCGTAATGATGCCCCTCGCTCGCTCGGGGAATGATACCTAAGAACAAACAACCAGCCCACCCCGGAAAGCTCCCTCCTTAATAACCAATTAGACTTAATTTGACTCTCAAACAAAGTCCACAAAAAAAGTGACCCACGGACAGAGAGGAGGAGGAGAAGGAGGAGGGTTGGGTTTGGGGTTGTTGGTTGGGGGGAGGGTGGAACCGTTCTAATCCTTCTCGCAACAGCAAGCGATTAATACGGTTCTATCGCATACTTCAGCAGGCTGTTTACAGCCCCCGGGGGTAATCTAGGCGCGCTGGCATAAACGTCCTTCACGCAGAGCGGTTCCAACATAAAGCCAGGGAGTTACGACCATGTTGTTGCCAACTGGGTGATTCACTTGGTACACACACACACACACACACACTCCCTGGCCCACACAGATCATCTTTCACCTCACAGGCTTTTCTACGTATTATGGCCGGTGACTGCCCCACATACTGCTTCTTAAGTCTCATTTTTAACGCAGATGTAATCAAGTTGACCTTCTGCCTCTTGGAGATGGCGGGTCTAAGTTACATGAGTAATAGTATGTAACGTTATATTATTATTATTATACAATACTAGATACTGTGAGTCACAAATTACATTTGGCACCATGGGAACTGCCGTGTGTATTTCTGAGAATTATCCTGACGTAGTGTCAGAAGGAGATGACGACGCTACAAGCCTTGTGGCTGAGGGCTGAGGGAAGAGGTGTTGGTGGTGGGGATGGTCCATCTTAAAAGAACTCGAGACACGGTTGTGTTGTGGCAAAGCTTAAAAGCACGTCCCTTGATGTGATCATCTCGAGGTTTTGTGTCGTCCAGTGCACAGAGAGGTTCTCACGCCGACATCCATCATTCTAAAAGAAAAGACGTTCGTAAAACGCCAGCGTTCTTTTAGTTAAAGACGGAACGACGTAAATATGGCTGTTTCCAGTGACCATTAGGCTCTGTGTGTGTGTGTGTGTGTTGAGTGTGTACATTAATTTTATGGTCCTATTTGACGTAATACAACAGTGTTATCATAAGACGCCCTAGGGGCTATCAGCACCCTATCCTTATCTTTTCGTAAAGACTTGCGGGTCCAAGCAACAGGTATATATAACATGTAAACTTTATCATTCCTGGAAACGAGGTGTTTCTTACTGGATAAGTCATCATGCGTTTTATCATCATTATCCCTTTATTTAAGTAATTAGACTCAGCTGGAATTATGGATTACTATATTTAAACCACGATATGATTGATATATCACTGATTATATCATATTCAGGTATCATATCAAACATGCATTAGTATACTAGATAAACATAAGTATCATTGTTATACTCTGTGTGTGTGTGTGTGTGTGTGTGTGTGTGTGTGTGTGTGTGTGTGTGTTGTTTTCACTTATATTCGTTTCATATCTTGTTTTAACCATCAAATATTGCTGGGTAGAACAGTAACTGAACACAGAGTTATGGGCAAGTCAAACCACACGTAACAAATGCACTGGAACGATATTTTGAAGTAAACAGTCAATCCTCAGGTGGATTTGAGATAGATCGCTCATCATACCAGAGACAAAATTACTCAAATAGATCGATAGACAGATACGTACGTGTGTAGGCGAAGGCATCATTAGAAGAATATTAACTTCGATACCCCTTTACTTACTGCAATAGCCTGATAGATATTTCAGTTATCTTGCCTCCTCTTCTTCTTACTGTGGCTGTATCTACTGTATTCGTGACAGCCTCAGCTGTAATGTGACTCTCACTTCTGTATTCGTCCTCTTTATGAAGTTACCAAACCTGAAATCATCGCTTGACTTGTATTTTTCTCCTTTTTGGATCTGCTACCTGTTGTATTTTTGTATCTACTGTATTCATCCGTCTTTTGTAGGTTGATGTATTTAGTATATCTTTGTTTTTAACAGTCGTGTCTTTACTGTAGTGTTTTCGTGTATGTAATTTTTTTCCTGTGTGTATTCTCGTATCTCTGTTTCACTGTTGTTGTATCTCACTGTTACTCCACCTTCCTTTTGTGTTGTCTTCCTGTTAAGTTTACCTTCCTGTTGTGCCTACCTTCCTGTTAAGTTTACCTTCCTGTTGTGTTGTCTTCCTGTTAAGTTTACCTTCCTGTTGTGTTTTATCTTCCTGTTATGTCTACCTTCCTGTTGTGTTGTCTTCCTGTTAAGTTTACCTTCCTGTCGTGCCTACCTTCCTGTTAAGTTTACCTTCCTGTTGTGTTTTATCTTCCTGTTATGTCTACCTTCCTGTTGTGTTATCTTCCCCGTTATGTCTACCTTCCTGTTGTGTTATCTCACTTATTTATCTGTCTTCTTGTTGCATTATCTTATGTCTGTCTTCCTATTGCATTATCTTACCGTTGCATCTGTTTTTCTGAATTGCTTTTATCTGCCTGTTATGTTTTCTTCCCGTTGCGCCTATCTTCCCGTTGTCTTCCTTGTTATGTCTATTCCTTCAGTCTGTTTTCTGTTATGTCTGAAAAAACGTATCTGTTCACCCTTTATTTTCGCTCCTCTTTATCTCCTCAGTGACAACATAACAACCTTCTTAATTTCCTTATATATATATATATATATATATATATATATATATATATATATATATATATATATATATATACATATCTGATTATCATTGCCTTATGTCTCTTTTCCCCTCACTCAACTACAGGCATTCCCGCTCTTCTGTCTATATATTTCATGCGTTTGATGCCCCCTTTATCTATGGCCAGACCTCGCTTCTCCCTCCCTCTCTCCCTCCTCCTCTCCCTCTCACATCCCCCCCCTTTAGCTGTCCACCCACAAGGGCTGTATGACTAACGCTAATTACGTCGCCAGCGACGCTAACTCAACGTCCCCAGCTTATACCTGACACTTGGGGCTCATTAAGACGTCCTTCCCTGATATATCTGCTCGATATGTCACCCCCATATATCTGTCAGATCATATATGTGTGTGTCCAAGTCAGGTATATATATATATATATATATATATATATATATATATATATATATATATATATATATATATATATATATATACATATATATATATATATATATACATATATATATATATATATATATATATATATATATATATATATATATATATATATATATATATATGCATATCATACATAATCGCTGTTTCCCTCATCAGCGAGGTAGCGCCAGGAAACAGGCGATGAGTGGCCCATCCACTCATATACACGTATATATACATAAATGCCCATATACATACATATACATAACATATACACATGTACATACATATACATACACATACACAGACATATACATATATACACATGTACATATTCATACTTGCTTGCCTTCATCCATTCCTGGCGCTACCCCGCCCCACAGGAAACAGCCTAAAGTGACCAGAAGTACATATTCATTGTGGTAGTGTATTAGGTAGGCAGCAAAATATAGCAAATTCTTTCTTAGTTTGTGTACTTACAATACTTACAAGTACTTACCATAGGAACGTCCATATATACGAAAAACAAGAAATGACTCATGTGATTTATAATATGGTTAAGAACTATTGTACATACGATGGTGAGATCCTATGTTTAATGGTACTGACTGCCAGCACCTCACGTTTGGGGGGAGGCAGAAAGAAACTGGCTGCAACCTGGGCCAAAGGAGTGACACTTGACAGTCACTGAAGTGCTAGTACGTCACTGCCACAGCACAGCCATCAACTTAACCACCACCCCACCCCACACCACACCACCTCAATACCCAGAACCTCCTCCTCCCTGGTCGGTGGCTGCCTCATATCGATAGAGAGAGAGAGAGAGAGAGAGAGAGAGAGAGAGAGAGAGAGAGAGAGAGAGAGGCAAGCGTCATCAAGTAACTAGTGATCATTGTGAGGCCCATGAAATGCGCTAATTCAGTGTTTACAGACAAAAGTTACATCTCTTATGTAACTAAATTAAGGTAATTAACATATCGCCAAATGTAATTGTGTGAGTTAACTTGTTTGGTGGAGGGTGATGACAGTGATATACTTACGTGTGGGCAGACATTTACAACGATTCATTTCCCCGTGTCGGCAATTAAAGCGATTTATCGTACGGTGGCAGTCAAAAATAGCGATTTACCTGTAAATGTCAAAAGAGATAATTTTTTTTCCTCTCCCCATATGATGGCAATAGTGTGGATGTTTACCGTTCAGCATTGGCAACAATGTGGTGGATTTCCTTATCACCGTTAGAAAATTCTGTGGTCTTTGGTTCTCTTCTTTTTTTTTTTGTATAATTATAGGGATTTTACCTATGTGGTGATTATAGGAAATTACCCGTGTCAACAATTATAGAGCAGTTACGCGTATGTGGAGACAATTATAGAGGTATTGACCCACCTCGTAGGAGTAATGATGGTGGGCATCTTCGTCCTGCGTCAGGAGGTCGACAGCCTAGGGTCGTGGTCTTGGAGGAGACGTCTACGGGATAATCACACGGGGGATCAGATGAAGGAGGGCGGTGGCGGAGGTGGAGTGGGAGCATTCCACCTCATACTTCCCAATCTCTTTTTCTCCTCTCTCTCCAGTTTGACGTCCTTCGTGATCCCCACCGGCTAACTGAGAACGTTTTGCTAAGCGTTTATATATATATATATATATATATATATATATATATATATATATATATATATATATATATATATACTTTGACCCGATGAGGACTCCGTCTGCAGACATGGACGCCAATGGACTCCATCTCCAGGCATGGAGGCCACTGGACTCCATCTTCATACATGGCCAGTGGACTCCTTCTCCTAGACATGGAGGCCAGTGGACTCCGTCTCAAGACATGGAGGCCAGTGGACTCCATCTCCAGACATGGAGGCTAGTGGACTCCGTCTCCAGACATGGAGGCCACTGGGTATATCCCTTGAAACGGAGATATAGGGATGGTACAGACTGAGGAACTTTTTCATGCGGGGACTTAGCGAATATACAAAAGCTGTATCTCATTTCTTTCATTATTTTCTATTCGTTTAGGCTATCCCTTCGTCTCATTCTGTAATTTTCAGCGTCTCTTTTTTTGATGCATCTCACCTGATGTGTTTTGGCATCTATAGTGTGGAGGGCACATAGTGATGGTCGAGAGCGAGAATACGTGAGACTTATTTCTCAAGTCCGATCACCTGATACTACAAGGAACTCAACCCCATCGTAACCCACTGGAGAGGCTATGAAGACGGCAGATGTAGAGGATCTTAACCTTATAGTGACTCGTAGAGAGGCTATTTAAACAAAAGATCCTATGGACCCGATCCTCTTTGGAGCAGCCTATACAGCAGATATCATACACCTCATCACCACAGTACCTCCCCGAGAGGCTGACCATAAAAGAAGTATATATAGTCTGGGCGTCAGTGTGCTATCAGCTCGTGGATGAAGGCTGCTGGCACATCAGTACCTGGGTTATCTATGAGCCCTGTTCCAGGTCCTCCTGCCGTAGGGAACTCCTCACTATCCTCACTTTCATTACGTATGGTATTTCGTCCTGAATGCTGGAGTGCCCCAAGGTGCTTCTTCTTGACAGACCTCCTCCTTGTTTATTATTTCCTGTTCTTGCTGCAAGTGAGGGAAGGTAATATGGTAATAACACCAAACCTCTGAAGAGATTTTTAGCTCTTCTGCCCCGTGTATCACGGGCCATCATCCTTCAAAGGCACTTAAGTGTTACGTTACTCATTATCTCATCTCACGGTCATTTATGCATTGGAGAAAACCATCTCATGGTCATTTATGCATTTGAGGAAACCATCTCATGGTCATTTAGGCATTTAGGGAAACCCTAACGATTCACATTCAACGCAACGAAGACTATCAACTAACCATTTTCGTAAAGGGGACCATTTCTGACACAACTCTTATCTCTAACAAGAGTCCACCTTCACTCGCTGCCCAAAATGAACATCCTAGAAAGGATCATGGCTCAAACGTCTCTCCCAGTACACCAGTAGTTTTTAAACGCTCATACTCTATGCAGATACATTGACTCTGGTTTAAGTCTTTGTCCTTTGTTTATCTACCTTTTCAGCTGGGTCTCTTGCCCCCCATCTCCCCGCACCCCCTCAAAAAAAAAGGGCCACTACACTCGTCCATACGTAGAATACCATTGCCACAAAGGAGGTGTTAAATTCTAGAGGTCATTTTGCTCTTCTTGACGAAATATTTACATATAAGGAAAGGGGTAAGACACCATGATGCACAGAGCAGAGGTGATGTGTGTGTGTGTGTGTGTGTGTGTGTGTGTGTGTTGTCAGAAAGATAAACAGAGGCAAGAGTTGCAATTGCTAGAAAAGGTAATTACCGACCAAGATTACCGAGTGAGACCAACAGAAAAAAAAGAAAAGAAAAGAAGAAGAGAGTGACGCAAGGATATTTCACCATAAAAGAAAATGGTGAGAGGAGTTCCAGCTTATAACACTATGAATGATACCGGAAGAATTATCATTATTCGTGACGAGGTGGGAGCGTGTGGGAAACAGGGTGGAGTACTACCAGGTACAACTGATTACAGCAGTCACCGTCTGACAGCCTCACAAAAAAGGGACGAAAGCACACGCGACGAACGGCGTGCGCTCGAGAGAACCATTGCTAGCTATGTAGACTCCACCTGCATGTGATTACACAGCGAGTAAAATTGTCACCGTCGGCGAGGCTGTATGATCGTCTGTTGAGAGAGAGAGAGAGAGAGAGAGAGAGAGAGAGAGAGAGAGAGAGAGAGAGAGGGGAGAGGGAAGGAGAGAGAGTGTACAGCTTCCCCGAAGAACTCACGCCGAGGGAGGCCTTCATTTCCCTGCTGCTGGACGTAGTGCAGCTTTGGAGCTGCAGCAGCTCCTGGAAAGGTGGCCTTGAAGTAAGTTCAGAACCCATTCAAGAAAAGGGGTGCTGGATCAGTTGTAAATGAAGTGATTTGTTATATATGTGCCACCAAAGATCTTCGGCGTGACCCTTGTAGCGACGTAGCGCCAGGAATAAACGAAAAATGGCCTCATTTGCACACATCCACTTCTTACCTGACATGTATGATAGGACTGAAACCGGAGCCCTGTATCCACGGCCAAGCCCCATGAACCATTTTGTGGTTTTCCCATAACCGCTACATAAACCCTGGTTCAGGCCAATGACAGGCCCTGCACCTCTCTCGTAATCTCCTGCCTCTTCCAAAGCATTCTTCCCCCTTCCCCTTGAGCTTAGGTTCACTCAGAGCCAGAACATCCAGGTTCCTCTTCGCAAACGTACTACCTATCTCTACTACCTTCTTGTCATCCAGGTTACATCCGGATAACCTGAGCCTGAGCTTTGCAGGAGGAGGATGAGCAATCCTCGCGTGGCTCTTCCTTCTGTTCCGTCTTTCAGAAACGGAAATATAGGAGGGAGGAAAGGTGTTACGATTCCGATCTCTTACTTCTGCCCCTTTAAGTCGCCTTATACGACACCAGGGAAGGCGAGGTCTGTTTTCTCTCTCCTTATATATATATATATATATATATATATATATATATATATATATATATATATATATATATAGGTGATGACGTTAGAAACAAATAAACGTGGCGATAAAACGAGTCACAAGAACTTAAATACTCCACTTAGGTGCTTAACGAACCGCGCCAAATTAAGACAGCCACATGACCCCCGTAACGCTATAGAACACAATCGCGCATCACAACCCGTGTGTGTGTGTGAGAGAGAGAGAGAGAGAGAGAGAGAGAGAGAGAGAGAGAGAGAGAGAGAGAGAGAGAGAGAGAGAGAGAGAGAGAGAGTATACGAAGAGGGATAGAGCAGTTGTTGAGAAACAACGGGGAGTGTAAGAGGTACAACTGAATAAACATCAGATATACGATACATCATGTGTGTGTGTGTGGAGGAAAAAAAATAAAAGAGAATGAAAAAAGAAGTTCTGTAATGGAGACGTATTATTAGGAGGGCGACCAGCAACACAGGAAGCGAGGAAGGCATTAATATCAATAACAGCTCATCTGGACGGCAAACACAGCCAGACAAAGACCAACAAAGAGTCTTGTTTGTCCCCCAGGAGAGGCGGGACAAAGAGCGGGTGTCCAATGTCCATTTTGAGGCGCGCCCCCGAGAACTGACCGCTCACACAATGTCCGTGGCCAGCCCGTGTTTGGCCTGTCCACACACACACACACACACACACACACACACACGCGAGGTGGTCAAGCTTTATGAGTCGACAGAGAGAGAGAGAGAGAGAGAGAGAGAGAGAGAGAGAGAGAGAGAGAGAGAGAGAGAGAGAGAGAGAGACGACTTTGGAAGACGTGTGTCTGGAGGGTAGTGCTGGAACCTTTTACGAAGGGTTTGAATCGTCTGATGTTTTTTTTTTTTATTTAAAGATGTTGTTGTCTGTACTACGAGTGATCGGGTTTATCATCGTCAACGAAGGTTTCGTGTATGTCATTTCTGATTGAATGCTGTGTATGTGTGTGTGTGTGTGTGTGTGTGTGTGTGTGTGTTATTGACCGGCGAAAATGTATAAACGACTTAAAACAGTCCTCAAATGCACCTTCATCCTCTCGCCAGTCCAGCCCACGAGAGCCATCCATTCTCCTCTCATTAGCGTCACGTCTCCATCACCATTTGTTCCACTTGCCCTCCCCCTCTCTCTCTCTCTCCCCATCCCTTCCCTTGACCCGCCGATGACCACTCGACTCCAGCGTCGAATTTCAAACACACACACACACACACACACTCCCTGCTGTGAGCCTCCACGCGTCTGTCCCTCGACCACGCCTCCTCCCTGACCACTAATAGTCGATCTTCACACCGTGTCACACAACCAGGACCACACCAGCACCCACTTACCATCATCACCACTACCACGACGGACACGCACACCCACTCACCACCGCCACCACAACCACCGCTATCACCACCACCCTCCCTCTCTCCCTCCCTCCTTCCCGCCCGCTTAGAGTTCTGGCCATTTACCTGATAACAGACGTTCGCTCTTCTACGTACCACGCCACCTGCCGCTGTAACACCCACCTGCATTCGTACCTCCCCCAGACGACGGGCACCGAGTCTCGCCACGGAACTCATATTTCACACAATTCCCCAACATCCGCTGTAACCATGACCACCACCTCCTCCTCCTCCTCTTCCTCCGCCTCCTCCTCCTCCTCCTCCTCCTCCTCCTCCTCCTCCTCCTCCTTCTCTTCCTCCTCCTCCTCCTTCTCCTTCTCCTTAATCTCCCTCTACCATACATTAACACCTACTTGACCACTATTGTGCCTCCTCGCATCCTGCCAGCTGCTGTCCACGCCACCCACACCTCTTTGCCCACACCAGCGCGTCCCACTCACTCACGCGTCGCAAGACGGTCGCTCTCACCCTCGCCCCGTGTCTAGCCCCTCACCCCGCCCGTCTCACCCACGCGTCTCAAGATGGCCATGAAAACCGACCCGCATAATCCATACGTCTTGACCACCCGTCCACACCCACCGTCCGTCTCCCTGGTCATTCCTCCTAAACCCTTGCTGTTATTACAACAGCGACGCCAGTCACAGGCAGTTCCCTTAAGCCCTGATCCACTCACCCACCCTCACTAGCTCCCCACAGTCCTGGACCAGTCATGTCCACCATCATCCCTTCACACTCCTGGACCACTTAACTCCACCATCAGCAGCCCCAGAGAGCTCTGGCCTCATCATCCCTAAAATCAGCTCTGCATAGCCTTAGACTAACCCCGCTAGCTACTTACATGCCCTGAACCAGTCACCACCATCTCCCGACATGCCCTGGACCAGTCACTACCACCACTAGCTCCTCGTAATCTTGGGTCAGTCACCACAACCAACACCTCTTTCCCTTGGACCAGTCACACATCACACAACAGTTATATCACACTTTGTCTATAGCTACTGAAGATCTAATACTTAGAATATTACCTGTAGATTTAACATGGCTTTTAAGTGTTCCTTGGTCCATAAAAGTACGGATGCAAAGTCACTTGATCATAGCCAAGGGCCCTTCCGTCGATCTCAAGGATCGTACCGTCGATCTCAAGGCTTGTACCGTCGATCTCAAGGCTCGTACCGTCGATTTCAAGGCTCGTACCGTCGACCTCAAGGCTCGTACCGTCGACCTCAAGGATCGTACCGTCGACCTCAAGGATCGTACCGTCGACCTCAAGGCTCGTACCGTCGACCTCAAGGCTCGTACCGTCGATCTCAAGGATCGTACCGTCGATCTCAAGGCTCGTACTGTCGACCTCAAGGCTCGTACCGTCGACCTCAAGGCTCGTACCGTCGACCTCAAGGCTCGTACCGTCGACCTCAAGACTCGTACCGTCGATCTCAAGGCTTGTATTATTAGTATCGAGGATTGTACGTCCGTCGTGCTCAAGGATCGTACCGTCAATATCAAGGATTGTACATCCGTCGTCCGTCGTACTTAAGAATCGTATCGTCAGTATCAAGGATCGTACCGTCCTGCTTGAGGATCGCAAACGAAGGTAATTTGCCACGAACTCGTCCCCTATCCTGTGTACGGCAACGCTAAGGACGATCCAAAGAGTCGCAAAGGGTCGTACCGTCTTGCAAAAGGATTGTATCGTATCTTACCATCGTGCTCAAGTAAATAGAAAAGACTTGAAAGACTTCAAGTTTTGACCTTCCTGGCGTTGACCAGGGTACCTGCAAGATCGCTCTTTCAGAAACCTTCAGCTTTTGAACGCTGCTGTACTAATACCAACAGCTTATAAAAGCTAAGTGGGTAAAAGGCCTCACATCATACACACAAAAACTGCTCGTATCGCCTCCAGTTACATAGCTAAAAAGAGTAAAAAAAAGACAATTCCATTGAAAAATGGACAATATGTCAGTCACATAGGGTATAATTAACATATATCCCCACCACATAGCTGGCAAAATAGACTCCAGTCACAGTGGGAGGACACACCCAAACGAAACCCCTACATAACAGTCAAGATAAATCATTTTCAAGAAAAAAAAAGAAAGAAAGATTGTCTCAAAGAGAGATTGTCTTTTCCACTTAAAAAAAGAACAAGAATATACTGCATGAATAAGCATTGCCAACAGGAGACTTGAAGAGCAACGAAATTGAGTGTAACACAATCCCGTAAAACCACATGATTAATGGATACGAAAGACTTAGGAATTATCTCCAAAAACCAACTGTTAATCTACAGTAATCTAATCCCCTACAGAGACAGCATAATAAACCGAAATGACAGTCACGATATATATATTAAAGCAGATAAAAGTAACATATCTCAAAGACTCTGTATAAATCGATTTATACCATAGACACAACTCAGTTCGAGTGCGTGGAGTCATAGTCATATAGTTTTTAGATATATTAAAGCAGATAAAAGTAACATATCTCAAAGACTCTGTATAAATCGATTTATACCATAGACACAACTCAGTTCGAGTGCGTGGAGTCATAGTCATATAGTTTTTAGATATTTGTCGTCTAGGTATGAGTGAAGGGGAACATGTCTAGGGGTAGGTGGAGGCCAGTATAGAGCCGTACAGCGGACCACAATGCTTCGACATGGGAGGGTGACAGGTGGGGGCCCCGAGTAAGGTCCAGGGACCGAGAGTGGAGCCTTTGGTCACAAAAAAGGATAGAAAAGTAAGAGGAGACGAGGTCGTGTACCGAGCGATGTCACAAGAGGAAGGAGGAGAGGAGGAACCTATGTGCGGTGCCCAGAGCAGCCCTGGTGGTAATTAGCATACAAGAGGAGCCATAAATCAAAGGGTGTGGCTGGGGAGTGACCAGGACATGGCGTCTACCAACGCTAAACAATTTGTCGTGGTGAGGAGGTGGAGGAGGAGGAGGAGGAGGAGGGCACCACCACCAACCCCTCCTCCAGGTAGTTCCTTTCCTCCGCCTCCCCACCACCCTCTCTCTCTCTCTCTCTCTCTCTCTCTCTCTCTCTCTCTCTCTCTCTCTCTCTCTCTCTCTCTCTTGGTGCAGTGAGCACCACGCGCTGGCCGTTCTTCGAAGGCAGATTCTCCCCCTATATACTCATAAGCTGGTTGGTGCTCCCCACGACCTCTTCTCCCCTTCTCCCCCATTCCTCCTCCCTTCTTCGCACTTCACCCCTCTCCTCGTGTTCTATATATTGCCTCGTTCTTCCACGTTACTTTCTCCCACTTATACTTCCAGTGGCTTTCATGTACTCCCTCATCTCCTCCCCAGGTTTTCCTTAGCTCCCCGTGTGTGTGTGTGTGTGTGTGTGTGTTATTGACCGGCGAAAATGTATAAACGACTTAAAACGTCCTCAAATGCACCTTCATCCTCTCGCCAGTCCAGCCCACGAGAGCCATCCATTCTCCTCTCATTAGCGTCACGTCTCCATCACCATTTGTTCCATTTGCCCTCCCCCTCTCTCTCTCTCCCCATCCCTTCCCTTGACCCGCCGATGACCACTCGACTCCAGCGTCGAATTTCAAACACACACACACACACACACACACACTCCCTGCTGTGAGCCTCCACGCGTCTGTCCCTCGACCACGCCTCCTCCCTGACCACTAATAGTCGATCTTCACACCGTGTCACACAACCAGGACCACACCAGCACCCACTTACCATCATCACCACTACCACGACGGACACGCACACCCACTCACCACCGCCACCACAACCACCGCTATCACCACCACCCTCCCTCTCTCCCTCCCTCCTTCCCGCCCGCTTAGAGTTCTGGCCATTTACCTGATAAACAGACGTTCGCTCTTCTACGTACCACGCCACCTGCCGCTGTAACACCCACCTGCACTCGTACCTCCCCAGACGACGGGCACCGAGTCTCGCCACGGAACTCATATTTCACACAATTCCCCAACATCCGCTGTAACCATGACCACCACTCTCCCTCCTCCTCCTCCTCCTCTCCTCCCCTCCTCCTTCTCCTCCTCTCTTCTCCTAATCTATCCCTCTACCATACATTAACACCTACTTGACCACTATTGTGCCTCCTCGCATCCTGCCAGCTGCTGTCCACGCCACCCACACCTCTTTGCCCACACCAGCGCGTCCCACTCACTCACGCGTCGCAAGACGGTCGCTCTCACCCTCGCCCCGTGTCTAGCCCCTCACCCCGCCCGTCTCACCCACGCGTCTCAAGATGGCCATGAAAACCGACCCGCATAATCCATACGTCTTGACCACCGTCCACACCCACCGTCCGTCTCCCTGGTCATTCCTCCTAAACCCTTGCTGTTATTACAACAGCGACGCCAGTCACAGGCAGTTCCTTAAGCCCTGGGTCCACTCACCACCCTCACTAGCTCCCCACAGTCCTGGACCAGTCATGTCCACCATCATCCCTTCACACTCCTGGACCACTTAACTCCACCATCAGCAGCCCCAGAGAGCCCTGGCCTTATCATCCCTAAAATCAGCTCTGCATAGCCTTAGACTAACCCCGCCAGCTACCTACATGCCCTGAACCAGTCACCACCATCTCCCGACATGCCCTGGACCAGTCACTACCACCACTAGCTCCTCATAATCTTGGGTCAGTCACCACAACCAACACCTCTTTCCCTTGGACCTGTCACACATCACACAACAGTTATATCACACTTTGTCTATAGCTACTGAAGATCTAATACTTGGAATATTACCTGTAGATTTAGTATGGCTTTTAAGTGTTCCTTGGTCCATAAAAGTATGGATGCAAATTCACTTGATCATAGCCAAGGGCCCTTCCATCGATCTCAAGGATCGTACCGTCGATCTCAAGGCTTGTACCGTCGATCTCAAGGCTCGTACCGTCGATTTCAAGGCTCGTACCGTCGACCTCAAGGCTCGTACCGTCGACCTCAAGGATCGTACCGTCGACCTCAAGGGATCGGTACCGTCGACCTCAAGGACTCGTTTCCGTCGACTCAAGGTCGTACCGTCGATCTCAAGGACGTTACCGTCGATCTCAAGGCTCGTACTGTCCCTCACCTCAAGGCTCGTAATCGTCGTCGACCTCAAGGCTCGTACCGTCGACTCAAGGTCGTCACCGTCGCGACCTCAAGACTCGTAACCGTCGATCTCAAGGCTTGTATTATTAGTATCGAGGATTGTACGTCCGTCGTGCTCAAGGATCGTACCGTCAATATCAAGGATTGTACATCCGTCGTCCGTCGTACTTAAGAATCGTATCGTCAGTATCAAGGATCGTACCGTCCTGCTTGAGGATCGCAAACGAAGGTAATTTGCCACGAACTCGTCCCCTATCCTGTGTACGGCAACGCTAAGGACGATCCAAAGAGTCGCAAAGGGTCGTACCGTCTTGCAAAAGGATTGTATCGTATCTTACCATCGTGCTCAAGTAAATAGAAAAGACTTGAAAGACTTCAAGTTTTGACCTTCCTGGCGTTGACCAGGGTACCTGCAAGATCGCTCTTTCAGAAACCTTCAGCTTTTGAACGCTGCTGTACTAATACCAACAGCTTATAAAAGCTAAGTGGGTAAAAGGCCTCACATCATACACACAAAAACTACTCGTATCGCCTCCAGTTACATAGCTAAAAAGAGTAAAAAAAAGACAATTCCATAGAAAAATGGACAATATGTCAGTCACATAGGGTATAATTAACATATATCCCCACCACATAGCTGGCAAAATAGACTCCAGTCACAGTGGGAGGACACACCCAAACGAAACCCCTACATAACAGTCAAGATAAATCATTTTCAAGAAAAAAAAAGAAAGAAAGATTGTCTCAAAGAGAGATTGTCTTTTCCACTTCAAAAAAGAACAAGAATATACTGCATGAATAAGCATTGCCAACAGGAGACTTGAAGAGCAACGAAATTGAGTGTAACACAATCCCGTAGAACCACATGATTAATGGATACGAAAGAATTAGGAATTATCTCCAAAAACCAACTGTTAATCTACAGTAATCTAATCCCCTACAGAGACAGAATAATAAACCGAAATGACAGTCACGATATATATATTAAAGCAGATAAAAGTAACATATCTCAAAGACTCTGTATAAATCGATTTATACCATAGACACAATTCAGTTCGAGTGCGTGGAGTCATAGTCTTATAGTTTTCAGATATTTGTCGTCTAGGTATGAGTGAAGGGGAACATATCTAGGGGTACGGGGAGGCCAGTATAGAGCCGTACAGCGGACCACAATGCTTCGACATGGGAGGGTGACAGGTGGGGGCCCCAAGTAAGGTCCAGGGACCGAGAGTGGAGCCTTTATCACAAAAAAGGATAGAAAAGTAAGAGGAGACGAGGTCGTGTACCGAGCGATGTCACAAGAGGAAGGAGGAGAGGAGGAACCTATGTGCGGTGCCCAGAGCAGCCCTGGTGGTAATTAGCATACAAGAGGAGCCATAAATCAAAGGGTGTGGCTGGGGAGTGACCAGGACATGGCGTCTACCAACGCTAAACAATTTGTCGTGGTGAGGAGGTGGAGGAGGAGGAGGAGGAGGGCACCACCACCAACCCCTCCTCCAGGTAGTTCCTTTCCTCCGCCTCCCCACCACCCGCTCTCTCTCTCTCTCTCTCTCTCTCTCTCTCTCTCTCTCTCTCTCTCTCTCTCTCTCTCTCTCTTGGTGCAGTGAGCACCACGCGCTGGCCCTTCTTCGAAGGCAGATTCTCGCCCTATATACTCATAAGCTGGTTGGTGCTCCCCACGACCTCTTCTCCCCTTCTCCCCCATTCCTCCTCCCTTCTTCGCACTTCACCCCTCTCCTCGTGTTCTATATATTGCCTCGTTCTTCCACGTTACTTTCTCCCACTTATACTTCCAGTGGCTTTCATGTACTCCCTCATCTTCCTCCCCAGGTTTTCCTTAGCTCCCCCTCCCCCCACAATGTGTGTGAACTCCCCGCCCTCCTCTACCCTTTAGCATGTGTGTGTGTGTGTGTGTGTGTGTGTGTGTGTGTGTGTGTGTGTGTGTGTGTGTGGTCCTTAGTGGTCATTTATGGCGTTGCCCGCTGACCAGCCCACCACACACACACACACACTCCGACCGATCCACTACACATTGTCACCCACCAACCACACACACGCGCACCCACCCACCACACACAATCACCAGCTCACCACTGGCCCATAACAGGTTGACCTCCCCATGCCACACGTTTACCCAACCCGCCACCCAATGACCTGCCCATCAGACGATGAACACCACACACACACACTCCACATAACCCACCACACATACTCCACACAACCCACCACACACACTCCACACAACTCCCCTCATACTTACAATAGGGTGAGTGTGTGTGTGTGTGTATACAAAGGAGTAGAGACATGGTACATATATATACAAGGTTAAGAGACGAGGCAACACGATTATCAAACTCTCTCCCCTGGTAACACACATATGGTTATAACAGATAGTAGTCACACTCCACACAACTCGCCACACATGCTCCACACAACCCACCACACATACTCCACACAACCCACCATACATACTCCACACAACCCACCACACATACTCCACACAGCCCACCACACACTCTCCCCACAACACACCACACACACTCCACACAACCCACCACACATACTCCACAACCCACCACACATACTCCACAACCCACCACACACACACACACACACACACACACACACACACACACACACACACACACTTCCCACAACCCACCACACACACACACTTCCCACAACCCACTACACACTCTTCCCACAACCCTGTTCTTGCATCCAGATCCAAATTATGACGTGTTCTCTCTACGTAAGCAACTACTTTTGATTCATCAGTGACACTTTATTACTTCCTTCCTCTCTCACCGGCACAACAAATTATGAATATCTTATTCAGATATCTATACTTTCCCTCTTGGGTGTTTAAGTTACTTGTACTTTACGGAGTCGTTAACTAGGATGCCTAAAAAGCTTTTTGCTGCGTCTCTGAGTGAGATGTTTATACTCTCCTTTGTCACCCCTTCTCTTTTCTATTCCCTTCCACCTCCCTTATTTCCCGCTTGTGTCTCCTCTTTTATCCCCGCCCTTCCTTCCTTCCTTTATCTGCGTCCTGCTTCGTACCTTGCATCTTGGCTAACGCTGTTTTGGTTTCCATACTACCCCTGTTTCTGCTTGCTTAGCTGTCTCTTCTATCTTCGGTTACTCGTTCCCTTCTTTCGTCTCTCATTATCCCCTTCACATATGTCTCTCACTTGCCCCTTCTCTTATATCTCACCTTGGGTATGTCACTTGTCTCTCTTCTTCTCTCTTATCTACCCTTTATCTGTTATCTCGTCTGTCTTCCTGCGGACCTTAGTAATCCTGTTACCATTTCTCGTCCATCACTTTTACCATCTCTCATCCATCCCTACTTTTATCCTTCACTTCACCTTCCACTCCTCTCCTCCCAGTGGGCAAAGGCAACAGTGGCTTTATGCCACTGGGCCATCCATCTGCACTGGTGTTTGATGAGGACTCCCATGTGGATCTACCCACTGTAGAGGATTCCCACACATATAAACTTTCCTCACTCAAGAACATCGAGTCTTCAACTGACCATCTGCATACCCAGCGAAGCAGCTCAAAGTGGGTACGGAAATCAGATGATTCATATCCTAGATATAAAAGATTGGATAATGGAGTTACTGGAGTTACGGGAGTAATGGAGATTAATAGATTAATAGAGATCATATGAGTTTATTTTGTTCGTGCTGAGGATGTCTCGAGAGAGAGAACACGTCTCCGTCAATAGTGCATGTGAAGGGCGCTGGCCTCAGGGGGTTAGGCGGAGGCGAGGAGAGCGACCAGTGGGTAACGATGTGTGTGTGGACGTCATTCCCCAAAAACTCCCAACGCGGAAGGTGGTGTCTCTCGAAGACCACAGACGATTAATCAAAACAAGGACGACGATACCACCAGAAAAGGAGGCTCTAATAATCCAAAGTGTCGAGCATTGTGCTGTGTGGGAGGAGTGGGCAGGTGTAGGCGTGGTCCGGTCGCCCACACAATGGGTGACGCCCCCGTCTGGTCAGCCGGACAAGGGCAGCTGTCACCCCTTATAACCGACATGACGGACACCACACCACACTGCCGGCCACCTCTGGCCAAGTCTGTGTTTGTTTACAGTGCGGTATGTTAGGGGGAGGGAGTGAGGAATGAGGGATGTGTGAGGGATGAGGCAAGGGACGGGATGGAACAGAGTAAGGGGCGAGGTAAGGGAGGCAGTGTAGGCAGGGGAGAGAGTGTGGCAGGGGAGAGAGTGTGGCAGGGGAGGGAGTGTGACAAGGGAGTTAGCGTGGCATATGACGGGGTGAGACATTAGGATGGGTCGAGGTAGGGGAGGGTGTGAGACGAGGGACGAGGTGAAGCAGAGGACATGTGTAGGTAGGGGAGGTAAGGGGCAGGGATAGGCAAGGGGTGCAGCAGGGGAGGGAAGGAAGGTAATGGATTAGAATGTCAACAAGGAGGAGCAACAAAGCCTTGCATCTCTCTAACTTTATGTTTGTTTCACCTGTATATCAGCCTGTTTATCCTCCAGATTGCATGGAGTGTGTTGCTTTCACACCTGGTTTGGTTCTAGCTCTCCCATGTTAAGCTCAAAGCTTGACGCACTTACCCTACGACGCAATGATGGTCCACTTTCCTTCTTCTGTACTTATTACTTTGTTGTTTGCTCCTAGGAGCTGTATCCCCACCGATAACTAAACCACACAAAACTCGACAAGCAACCATCACATGTGGCAGTTAGCAACTCAAGGGTGGGCCGTTTTGATAACTGTTTCATTCCCTACACCTCGAAGCTTTGGAACTCTCTACCCTCTCATGTCTTCCCCTGTAGATATAACTTGACACTTTTTGTAAATGATGGGTACTTCATGTCCTCCAAAATTCGTAAATACTTTATAACTTGACACTTTCTATAAATGATGGGTACTTCATGTCCTCCAAAATTCGTAAATACTTCTCCACATCTCTTCTTTTTCCCTTTCATTAACTTCTTTATGATTCAGTTAAGGTCCGGCAATGATGTGGCCTTTTGTCCATGAGTGGAGCCTCGCAAAATTAAGAGAGAAAACAAAAAAAAAAAAACCTTCCCACTAAACTGTCTCCAAATATGCCTTTCCTCAAGTAAGGTGACCAAAAGTATATCCGATATTCAAGGCGGAGACCCCTAGTCAGTGGACTGTGAAGATTAGGGAGGATTCGTTTATTAAATTGAAGATCTAATACCCAGCTCATGCAGCCAAAGACGTTGTTCCGCCTTCTCCATAACTGCTTAAATGGCTTCATGTCGTCCAGCATTACCACACCTTCGGTTTTCCCTCATTTACATTTTGTAAGACATCAGAAATACTGTTAAGCTTTCTTCTCGTTTTCGCTGTCGATGTTCAGACCTTTGTATTTATCTTTATCCGTTTACCGCTTATGAGCTTAGCCCATCAGGTTATCTGCGTCATTTATTATTATTTTTTATTTTTTTGGCCATTGTAGACATTTGATTTTTCTTGCAGATTCATTTCCTAGTTCAGTGTCGTCTGTGAATAATAATGATACCTTACAGTATAGCCCACCATCAATATCATCCATATGTATGAAAAAGAAAACGGAGTTGGTTTCGGGACTGATCCCTGTGGCACGCCACTTTTCACGTCGAACCATTAATCAAATATTCTTCTTTTCCTGCCGGCAACTCCCCCCCAATTTTTGTAATCATTGAACAACAACAACCTTCCATACCACGTGACTTAACTTTATAGCTCATAAATCTTGGATGAAAGTGTTTTACTGAATGCTTTCCGAAAATCTAAATAATTAATAGCATCTGCTTTACTTCCATCATACGTGTTTACAGTGTAATCAGAGGGATCAGACAGACTCGTCAGACAGGAGAGATGTCGTGAAGACCCCACGCTTCGACTCGTTTCATTCAGCGGTGGTGATCATCCCAATAAATTAAGATCTTGTCACGAATTATGGTTTCCGGTTTCCGCAAGTTCCCCAAAGACGGACGTTTAAGTAACTAGGTTGGTTGCGGGGGGGGAGAGATGATCATTTCCGGGCAGAGACTTAAGACTGTTTTGGAATATCGGTGTTGTATTGGCAGGCCTCCAATCCTGTAGGAGGACTGTACCTCTAGCAAGTGACTTATTGAATGGCGTATTCCGTGGCTTTGACTCTCCCAGCCAGTGCCGACTTCATTCATTGTCCTGGTTGAAGCCTATCAGGTCAGGGACCTGCTTTCATACGTACTTGGATTCCCTCTGATGCTGTCATTGTATGTTGTTCTCGCTCGTCAGTGTTTTGTAACATGTTCTCTCTCTCTGTCAGTGGGACCGGTTGATAATCGACGTGTAGACGACATTGACAAGACTGAAGTTACTGAAAAATGTAATCATTATTTGAAAGAGTGGGTGGGGGGGGGGAACGGACTCATTCTTGGCGTTGCGAGAGCGGTAATGCGCAGAGAGAGAGAGAGAGAGAGAGAGAGAGAGAGAGAGAGAGAGAGAGAGAGAGAGAGAGAGGAAAAAAAAGAGCACACACACACACACACACCCCAAAATATGAACCACTGTCAGATGACTCGTCAAGTCCTGGTCTTCCTGGGGCACGACGTGGTTCAAGGCATATATATATATATACATATATCTTTTCCCTCCTCCCCCTCTGCTCTCTCTCTGCTCTCTCTCTCTCTCTCTCTCTCTCTCTCTCTCTCTCTCTCTCTCTCTCTCTCTCTCTCTCTCTCTCTCTCCCCACCTGCCTCATTATAGTCGTCTGGGTGGTCGGCAATTAAGGTAAGTGGCAGATTAATGCGTGGTCTGATGACTGTCATTGTCCGGTTCTTACGTGATGACCAGTGACACCAATCAGTCAGTCGACTGTAGCTGGATACGCTAGGAGTTGATTGTAGCTGGATACGCTAGGAGTTGATTGTAGCTGGATACGCTAGGAGTTGATTGTAGCTGGATACGCTAGGATTTTATTGTAGCTGGATACGCTAGGATTTTATTGTAGCTGGATACGCTAGGATTTTATTGTAGCTGGATACGCTAGGAGTTTATTGTAGTTGGATACGCTAGGATTTTATTGTAGCTGTATACGCTAGGAGTTGATTGTAGCTGAGCTGATTACGCTAGGATTTTATTGTACCTGGATACGCTAGGAGTTGATTGTAGTTGGATACGCTGGGAGTTGATTGTAGCTGGTTACGCTAGGAGTTGATTGTAGCTGGATACGCTAGGAGTTGATTGTAGCTGGATACGCTAGGAGTTGATTGTAGCTGGATACGCTAGGAGTTGATTGTAGCTGGATACGCTAGGAATTTATTGTAGCTGGTTACGCTAGGATTTTATTGTAGCTGGATACGCTAGGAGTTATTGTAGCTGGATACGCTAGGAGTTATTGTAGCTGGATACGCTAGGAGTTGATTGTAGCTGGATACGCTAGGAGTTATTGTAGCTGGATATACTAGGAGTTTTTTTGCTTCGCTTTAGAGGTCTTCCTGTTCCATTACGTATCTCCTTGTTTATATTTGCTGTTAAATTTTGTGTTTAATTGCTGTTTCTCTTCTCATGCACCTTTGTGTATGTATATCGATTTTTTATGATTTTCTTCGGAAAATTTTGGAATTTTGGAGAAGTTGTGGTTTTCTATCTGAGTGTGGGTGGGGTCTGGATTTTCTGGGTGGTGCATCAGACACCATGATTCGGGTGAGGCGTCGCTTGAGATTGTGGCAGGGCGAGGGCGAACCAGCCTACACCACCACCATCACCACCACCACCATCACCATCACCACCACCATCACCACTATCTCCATCATCACCACCACCATCATCACTATCTCCATCATCACCAGCACCATCACCACTATCTCCATCATCACCAGCACCATCATCACTATCTCCATCATCGCCAGCACCATCATCACTATCTCCATCATCACCAGCAATACCATCACCATCACCATCATCACCGCCGCCCTAGCTACTCGTGAGGCGAGGGTGGCACACCCCTATTCCTCCACCACTATCACCACCAACACTATCACCACCACTACCACCACCTACTGCCACTACCATCACCACCACTGTGGCCAACTGTGGGGCAAGGGTACACCCCGCCCAACCACCACCACCCACCACATCTTGGCCGACCTGTCCGAGTCTCCGCCACACGCGCGTGGACCACCCCACGGCTGCTTGCTCCCTCTCCTCTCATTTAGTTCCTCACCTTCATCGCTGAGTCTCTCTCTCTCCCTCCCTCCCTCCAACACACACACACACACACACACACACACACACACACACACACACACTAGAACACATTTGCTATTAAGTATGGCTACATATAGACATGCATAATTAAACCACTCTTCTTGCTTGTTGACACATGTCATTCTTAAGCTTGCCACAGCTGGTGTATTCCTTACTCCCTCCTCCCTCCACACACACCCCTCTCTCCTCCCTCCCTCACATACCTCACTGTAGCGCACCTCCTCTTCTTCCACCACATTCCCTCTATGGTCTCCTCAACTCCAGCCTTTCTTAATGGTGCCTTACACACACACACACACACACACACACACACACACACACATATATATATATATATATATATTTTTTTTTCCACGCTCCAGTAATACCTTCTTAACATTGTGATTGTTCGGGAGACAGTGAAGTGCCTCGATAAATTGACCCGCCAGCGAAATTATTGCCACACTGAGGCGTCGGTTGAACGGTAGCGCATGAGGGGAATACACACGTTGCATTTGCGAGAGGTCGCGAGGTCGTAAAGAGCCGTGTTTGAGCGAGGCATAGTTGGCAAGGGTCTATAAGTGTGCCAAGGTGTAACACTGGTTCTCCCGTGTGACGTGATGATCCGTCATGAAATGGACTTCCTGTCCTGTAAAAACCATTGTCGTTGTTCTTGTGTGTGTGTGTGTGTGTGTGTATGTGTGTGTGTTCTGTTTCACAACCGTAGCGAAGGACATTATATTAGGGGAACAATAACTTAACTGCCTGTCCTCGACCATCTAACTCGGTTTGCACTGGTGTATATAACCTCAATATTGACCACAACATTGCCACATCGTCGCTCACCGTATTGACCAGCGTATCTCTTGTCCCTATAACACTCGTGCTAAACCGTGGTTCGTAAGGAGGGGGAGATGAAGGGAAGGGGGATGGGGCTTGTTGTTGGATTTAGCGGCCCACAGCACGTGGGAAAAATCCACAGAGGGGGCAAGTCTGCGAATGCGCTCGCTCATAATGGCATTCCAGAGACCAATGTATCGTTCATTAAGAACCGCCCAACTGACCCGCCCCCTTGAAAGGCGAACGAGGGTAACCAGCACCTCGATTAAAGCCTTTGGATTTTCTTTGGCCTTTTGCAAGTCTTGTCTGGCGCTTGATCTTAGTCTAGCCCTTTCCCAGACGTCTGCAGGACGAATGATCGGTAGCGTCCAGGTGAGAAGGTAATCGTTGGTCAGTTTACTTCGAATGTGAAGGTGATCGGGAGCCTGGCGAAGTCTGGTGGTTGTGGTCGGTCCTCGCCGGAGAGACCAGCCAGTCGTCTTTTGTCTTAGCGTCTCATCCACACACACACACCCACTCCTACCCCAGGGGGTGCTGCTCCACCTACTCAAAGGAAACCTGTTTTCTCTCTCTCTCTCTCTCTCTCTCTCTCTCTCTCTCTCTCTCTCTCTCTCTCTCTCTCTCTCTCTCTCTCTCTTTCAAAGGTGAACCTTCCACGGCCCTCTAGCTGTCCGAGGGTTCTCAAGACTCCACGATGTTCGAGTGTGGGCCGTAGTCGCTCTCTCTCTCTCTCTCCCATGTCCGAGGAGAGTTCTGAGTTGCTGAGAAGCCTAAGAACGTTGACGTCAATCTTTCAGAGAGTTGATTCACTTTAATTTCAGTGAGGGAAGGGATTATCGTATCCTGTGGTGATCTGAAATCAGGACTTATGATCTTTGTTGCCCCGTCTACGATGTCTTTCATGCGTAAGACGAGTTCCCGCTTTCTGTTATATGTCTGAGGGTGACGCCCCAGTCTCTCTACTGACCAAGACAAGATTTCCCTTTTCGTGAGAGATCTCAGAAGGGATCTCATTCTTTCATGCTGTATGAAATGAAGTCTTGGTCTTCATGATGCACGGTAAGAGCTTCCTGTCTCTATCACATTTAAAAGGAGATCACATTCTGTGTGACATTCAAGTCGAAGTCTTAGTCTCGAAGACCTTCCTGAAGGAGGTTCCACCTTCCGTGAAATCTGTGGACTGGTCTTAGTCTCAGTCAGGGAGGATTATCTTGCCGCTACGATGTTCAGAGGCTGTCCTTGTCTCTGATACCTAAGAGAAGGTATCAAACCCTTTGATGTCCAAGAGGATCCCCAAGTCACTGCAATGTCTAATAGGAAGTCACCGTCTCTTTGAGGAGGAGGAGGAGGAAGGTGGTGGTTCCAGTGTCCCTTCTATTCAACGGAGGATGTTAGTGCCAGTGATGCCCAAGGGGAGGTGTCCCCAAGATCCTGAGGTTCCTTAGATAGGATCCCTAGTCTGTATTAATCAAGGATGCCACCGTCTCTTATCAACCAGTTGTCCCCAAAGTGTGGAGTTCGAGCTGATCCGCTCTTTCCTACCAGCCGATGTCTCTCTCATTCTCATTTTCTTGCCTCTCGTGTATCACCATTTTCTTTGCACGGTAGAGGAAAGCAGGGTCGAGGATGTACTCTATCAAACCCTTTACTTGTCTTCAGTAAATTCTTAGCAGACTGGAGGCATCTGGACTCTCTCCACACCTAAACTCTTTAAGAGCATGTGCCCAAGTCTTCATCTTGTGGTATAGATTAGGGTGAAATTGCCGTTTTGGACACCCACTTCGGAACTGGGGTTTTAAGAAGGGAGAATCAAAAAGAAAGTTGTGATTTGCGCTAGAAATGAAGGCCAGAATTGTCCAAAAGACATCAGAAACTGATGTCAATCAAACCAAACCTAACATAACATACCTAACGTAACGTAATCCAAACCTAACCCAACAAAACCTAACCTAACCTAACCTAACCTTTAGTAACCTAAGATTCTGAGGATATTCAAAACAGGAATAGTACCCAGTGAAGCTCTGGGAAGGGCGTGCAAGATCATCCTCCCCTCCCCGTTACTCCACCGCCAGACCAAACGAAAGACGCTCCACGCGTGCAGGACAGCTCAGTAAACAAGCCGCTCCTGTGACTGACATCAGTCAACTCAACTTGGCCTTCTCCCTCCCTCTTGCTTCATCTATACTGTCAGTTGTCTTCCTCGCTCCCACGTATGTGAGATGTGATACTGAATTAGTGTAGTCTCAAGCGTACTCATTGCTTGGATTCTCCTTGAATAAGAGTTTGGAGTGGGGTGAAGACACGACTTCAGTCAGGAATCAGCGAAGATTCTGACGTGACTAGACTTATCTGTACCTTGTTGTTCTGTTTACGTATGGCGATAGACACTAGCGTTAGCCCTCTAGTGGCAGATGCAGCAACTTCACTACCTCACGAAAATCGTTGAGCTTGAGGTAGAATCTACTCGTTAATCACACGTTTCACTCATTTTCTCATGATTTTTTTTGAGTTACTTCCAGTCATATATATAGGAAGTCAGTTGTTGATACCCCCCAAAAAAAATTTTACTTCCCTTTTGGATATAAGTGTATGTGATTTTACTTTTTTCGATTTTATATATTTGTAGTTAAAAATCTCTTCTGAGTGATGTACAAGTGTAGTTTCTCGTACATTTACCTCACCTTGCGAGGGTGGTCTTCATCGATTCCTAGGTATGTGATCATTCGAAGTTCTACCCATACAGGTCGCGTGACCGAAGTCATGACTAATGGCATGAAATGATTAAGTATCTCAACTATCGCTATGGTCTTCGGCAGTTCGGCTTTTCGTACCAGGTGGCCTATAAAATGCAGAGAAAAAACGAAAACAAGGAGGTCTGAAACACGAGAAATCTCTTTGAGTAAGGAGGGAAAAAAAATATAGTGATCGGATTTCGTTCATTGTTTGGATGTATTGGTAGAAGGAGACAGAGCGACCTGAGGTCCAGATTGTGTGTTTCTGCAGGAGGTCACGACCCACTATTCCGTGCCGCTGTTGCCCTCATCCTCAGGCGAGCAGGATTTGTCTACTCCTCCTCCGCCTCCACCTCCGCCTCCTCCTCCTTTTCCCTGGAAGGTCTCTGCTGT
Organism: Panulirus ornatus; assembly: GCF_036320965.1. Lineage (NCBI taxonomy): Eukaryota > Metazoa > Arthropoda > Malacostraca > Decapoda > Palinuridae > Panulirus > Panulirus ornatus. The sequence goes on from NC_092292.1 coordinate 13,482,431, forward strand.
GATTGGACAGAAGTATTCCAGGAGAATCTTGTTCCCTGCGGCTCATCCTGGCCCAAGGGACGGCACCAAGTCCTCTTACTTGGGCCAGACGAAGAAGAGGCGCTGGTTTAATACAGCTTACGTGAATGCACCGAGTCTGTGCTGGACTTGGCTGGACTAGGCTGGGCTAGGCTAAGCTCGACTGGTCTGCTAGGCTAAGCTCGACTGGTCTACTAGGCTAAGCTCGACTGGTCTACTAGGCTAAGCTCGACTGGTCTACTAGGCTAAGCTCGTCTGGTCTGCTAGGCTAAGCTCGACTGGTCTACTAGGCTAAGCTCGACTGGTCTACTAGGCTAAGCTCGACTGGTCGACTAGGCTAAGCTCGACTGGTCGACTAGGCTAAGCTCGACTGGTCTACTAGGCTAAACTGGACTGCGCTGAACTTCTCTCAAGGCGAAGCTGAAAGCAGAACCTTTTAGCCATACTCTTGCGTTACGGTTTTTGTTATATCACACGTATAAACATCACCATCACCTTCATTCGAGGTAGTCACAGGTATGTTTGATCAGGGAAAAGTTCATTTCTTTTTTAAAGTTTGCTCTACGATGTCCCCTATTTGCTTCCTGCTCAGGTTGAGAAGGTTTTGTGTCTCTCCCGTTTCTTCCATTCAGGTCTTCGTCGTCTCAGGCACACCCACTTTGTATCACCAGGTCAAGACCTGGTCTGGTTCAGGCTCTGCCCTACCGATAAAAAAAAAAAAAGGGTGGAAAAAAAAAAGAGATAGTCAGCTCCATCTACTTTCTAAGCACTTCGTAAATGTGTAAGTCTTACATTTTCCTTATATCCCCCCCTCTCTCTCTCTCTCTCTCTCTCTCTCTCTCTCTCTCTCTCTCTCTCTCTCTCTCTCTCTCTCTCTCTCTTAAAGAGTTCCACGTATAAACCCTTATAGACAATCCTCTTTTTTTTCTTTTCCTTTTCTTAATTCTTGTCATACGCAATAACTAGAAAGCTCAGAGATTCAGACATTCCCACCATTGATTGAGAAGTAGACGCAACGACTCACCCTCTCTCTCTCTCTCTCTCTCTCTCTCTCTCTCTCTCTCTCTCTCTCTCTCTCTCACTCATCACCCATGACCTAACAACACTGTCTGTCTGCGAGCCAGCCCACATTCTTACTCCGCCCTGGACACTACTCAGCCACAAAAAAAAAAGAAAAAAAAAACTCTCTCTTGACCTTACCCCTCACCCCTCACCTACTAAACACCATCACTGTCTATCCCCACCCAAAGATATTCAGATCACTACAATTTGTCTGGAGGTCACTCTCCTCACTACCTCCATTATTTTAAAGGGCTTCCCAACTGAACTATTCAGTTGACTAATATGGATTTAAAGGGGGGGTTTGCTCTTCGTCAACTCCAACCACCCTTTACCTGCACAAATGACGTAAGTGAAATCAAAGTGAAGTCATTACGAATGGAATGAAAATATCATTTCTTTTTTCCCCCCATTCATTCTCTCCTGTTGGTCCTCCACGCTTCGACTTCTTTTTTTTCTGCAACGTCTTCATGAAATGCAAACAAGACACGTACAAACTTGGAAAGGGAACGCCACACGAACAAGTGTACACGATTGGTCTTTATGTACGTACCCACGCCACTGCTGGGGAACAGTGTACATACACCAGAACACAGACACTTCACATACACCTCAATGGCAAAAAAAAAAGAAAGATAGATCCATCCAGTCAGAGCAAAATCATTTTATCATAAAGGTTTCCAACAGAGTCAACCAACTGGTCCGTTTTTGACCTCATCATTTGCGTCGCCACAGCCCCAAGCAGGCAATATATCCTCGGTTCCCTGTTGAAGAGAATCCAGGTAATTCCGTCCTCTTTATGGCCTTGTCTTCCTCCCACTGTGCCCTGCTCTGGGATCACACGTTCAAAATGTTTGTCTGCTCTCCCAACACCTGGGTCTCTTCAAGAGTTCCTGCCTTTAGGGTATATTCTTCCTAAGTTCTCGAGAAAAGCACCGCCAAGTGAAGCGCCCATCCTTTGCCAGCTTTTCAAACTTCCTCTCCACCGTATTTGCCCAGTGTCACCCGAAGGCTTTGTGGTGTGAAAGATGCCCCTAAGAGCGGGTAGTCCCTCTCCTCCTCTCTGGTCTATAGACCCATATAGCTCCTTGTACTAATCATCTCTAGTGTCGGGCAAATTATCATAAGCAAGTCATTTTCCAGCACATTACAACACAGGCTTAGCTCCACATTGGTAGTCTCTCTCTCTCTCTCTCTCTCTCTCTCTCTCTCTCTCTCTCTCTCTCTCTCTCTCTCTCTCTCTCTCTCTCTCTCTCTCTCTCTCCATATATCCATGGATTTTCTCGGTTTACAGGACCTACATCGTCCCGATACTTCATCTGGTTTTAGCTTCGATGATTCAGTTCATCCTCTTCACGAGAAGTTTGCCATATCAAAGACCTTTCGGCAACGTTTGGTATCAGGCTCATCTCACCAAACTTCTTCCACGTGACCTTCCTCACTTCGTTCATATCTCTAGACCTTTATATTTCTGTCAAGCCTTAGTGTTTATGCAATACTGGACACTGAAGGCCACACAGGACAATACATTTGCACATTGCTTTGCACATCATTGACCTTAGAGTAGAAAACAAGACGCACAGATGACATTAATCTCTGCAGTGGTCTTAACCACGACTGTTCTGCAGCATTCCACTTGCCTCCACTCAACCCATGTGTATGTCACTTCCACTGTCAGGTTCACATTTCACAACACGCTGGGGAATCACAAACATTAAATCATTTAATGCCTTGAGAAAACTCGGACATTAATCACATTTCACGAACACCAGACACTTTCTCTACATCTCGTCAGAAATCTATTCCAATTGGAACCTCCTTCCAAATGAACATTCACTGGAAAACAGTTCGGCATCTTCTATGGAAGGAACTGTCTCATTTCTGATCCATCTTGGAATGCATTAAGATTTTCTTTTTGGTTTCTGTCGTTCTCTACATTCTGTCTCTCCCCATGATGCTTACGTTTTACGACATGTGTCTTCGTCCTTACATGAACTGCTGTTCCTACGTATGTTGACCAACTCAGTGTTCTTGAGTCCTTTTAGATAAATCTACACTGCAGCAACGCTCCCTCAGTCCTTCTTTTCCAGCTTCCTCCCTTCTGATGTTCTTGGCTCTGTGCCTTCTCTGATCTCAATTTCCTTCGGATTTCACGATAAATGATGCACTGAGGTGAATTTCTGTCTTACCCAACCTGTATGAAGCCAGACGCTCTACTCGCTGCACCAGAACCCTGAGCTTGACACTACTTACCTGTTGCTTGACTGGATCCCAGACTCCCACATCATGGCCTCGACTGGACTATGCCCCACACATCATGGCCCCGTCTAGGCTAAGCCTCACACATCATGGCTTCGGCTGGACTATGCCCCACACATCATGGCCCCGTCTAGGCTAAGCATCACACGTCATGGCTTCGGCTGGACTATGCCCCACACATCATGGCCATAACTGAAATTAAGCCTCACACATCACGAAACCTCATCCTCACGCTTTTATGGAATCGGCTGGGCCCCAGTCCCTCCTATCCAGGGATTCCATGGGTTCCAACCTCACACTTTTCGTGTATTCGACTAGACCCGTACTTCCACCCACTCCACTCGACTTTAAGACAATACCTACATTTAACAGTTCTTACCCATCCTTCCTCCGCGTTCCTCCGTCGCATAAATCCTTCCCTTTTCGCTCCTTCTGCTTGTGAATCATGGCTTCTTGAATGTAGAGCAGATGCAAATATTTTGTCATCTATCAGCCCTTATCTTTTATAATGTGCAAGGCAACCTCCTCCTCTTTATAGGACGGTGTCAGCAGATAGTGTAAGTGTGTGTTTATGTATGCGTCGTCCTTGTCATATGCATCTCTCCGGCGAGATTCAGTGATGATAGAGATAATGGATGCGTCTGTATATACCAGTCTCAGGTACGTGCACGTGTATCTACCGTGTGTATACCCGTATAGTTATGTATGATGATACTTGTGTGTCAGTGTCACTGTGTGTCAAGTGTATGTTTTCACATCTATATCAGTGCGTAAACACACACACACACACACACACACACACACACACACACACACACACACAGACGATTAAAACTCATTGTCATTAAGATTATATTATGCGGATCTGTTTATGATATATTAGACGAGGTGGATGACGTTGCCAAGAAGCGACGGTAATTTGGTCACTGGGACGCCCTCTTGGCTACCACGAACCCCCCAGCCATATGTCTCCAGCCAGCGGGACAGGTGCTGGCCACCGACCATGGGCTCAGCCATATGGCAGGTACTTAACTGCCACGGACTTAGCCATATGTCTCCAGCCAGCAGGACAGGCGATGGCTGCCTGCCTACCACGGAGCTAGTCATACGTCCTCAGCTAACGGGGGACAGCCATAATGTCTTTAGCCCATACGGTGGGTCGTGGTAGCCACAGACTCAGCCATATGGCTCCAGCGAGTCACTCGTCATTCATCTCGCTCTCGTATCTATCGTCTACACCCACTTCCTTCACTGATGCACCTGTACTGTGTTGATTCTGCCTTCGTCTATATTTGTGGTGAATTCATTCCGTTGCCATTTACTTCTGCCTCTCAAGGAGAGACGAGAGGCGATCCCTAAAAGGGGGTGAGGAAAGGTGAGGTGTGCCATTCCTATGAGTCTACGTACCTTGGCTCGGTAAGCGAAAGCATTACGACACGAAGGTTGACCTTCAAGTAAGTTATGCTCTTTATCGTATTGGTCTCGTTCCATATGAGAGATAACGGACAGAGCGAGTCCATTCCTTTTATAGAGCATTTTGAAGATACTGGATATATATATATATATATATATATATATATATATATATATATATATATATATATATATATATATATATATATATATATATGTATTTTTTTTTTTTTTCAAACTATTCGCCATTTCCCGCATCAGCAAGGTAGCGTTAAGAACAGAGGACTGGGCCTCTGAGGGAACATCGTCACCTGGCCCCCTTCTCTGTTCCTTCTTTTGGAAAATTAAAAAAAAAAACAAGAGGGGAGGATTTCCAGCCCCCCGCTCCCTCCCCTTTTAGTCGCCTTCTACGACACGCAGGGAATACGTGGGAAGTATATATATATATATATATATATATATATATATATATATATATATATATATATATATATATATATATCCCTAAGAGTCCGTGGGGAAAATGAAGCACGATCAGTTCCCAAGTGCACTTTCGTGTAATAATCACGTCACGCGCTTAATTGTGGTTTCTAATATATATATATATATATATATATATATATATATATATATATATATATATATATATATATATATATATATATGCTTGACAGTATAAAGGAATTTATGCAACACTCCCACTGGGTTCATCTGCAGATCTGAAAGTAGCCAGTCAGCGCTGTGATGATCCAAGGCCCTACCTAGCCAGGTCACTCCAGCGCCCTGGAACCTCTTCTAATACACCCCTCCAACCAAGAGAGCCGACACCTTCACTCCCCCAGGCCAACTCCTCAGCGGTCACAGTGAGCCGTATCTTGTTATGTCTTGTTTACAAGTCGTATCTAGGGCTCTCCCTGGCCAGGACCTTCGAACACGCCCACCCCAGCGGGTGTGTGGGCGGTGGGGCAGGCAGTCAGGCAGGCAAGAGTGTGGGCGTCCACCGGTCACACTCCTTGATCTCATGTTTTAACCTCGGAATGACCCCTTCGGCTGACCCCCTCGTGACCAGCTCGGTACGAGGATATTATTCGCTGGCTAAGTACCTCGCCTTCTTCCCCCCCACTCCCTGAATGAGGTTATCTTCTGAGGCAATCGGAACGTCTCAAAGCGGCCCGAGTACGGGTCTAACTCTGTGAAATAAAATATGACTGATCCAAGAAGGCGAGAGGAGGTACGTGAAAGGAATAGAGATGCATATCCTGGACTCTGCCTAACCCAAGCCATATGGTAATGCGTCTGGTCGAAGTTATGAGAAACCCTGTTTTGCCAGAGCAGAACTGGGAAAAGGTCAACTTTTTCCATGAAATTTATTAATCCCGTCGAAGCATTTTATACCGAGACAGAAGGAACGTGTGTGTGTGTGTGTGTGTGTGTGTGTGGTTGTGTGTGGTTGTGTGATTACTATTTGTGTGTTAAGAAGAGATAGTTTCCACTTCGTGATTTTGGTCAGGAGGCTTTTGAGTTACGAGAGATTACAAGACAAAGTACCTACCTTTAACACTAATATCTCATGTTTTATTGCGTCTAGAACTGTTAATCGTCACTCTCATTATAAACAAACAGAACAGGTCATCACGATGATGTTTAAGACAGTCTGCATAGAGCCTACAATAGCCTTTATGTACAAGATGGAACATTGAATCCTCTTATAAGGAGTAGACTCGAGTGTTGAACCCCACTTGGCTCCGGGTATGTTATATCTGTCGAGTCGTCGATATATTGTTCCTGGGTGCAGAGGGCTCATGGTGGCCAGGAG